>NC_041383.1:121665932-121707798 GCF_002162155.2 Triticum dicoccoides | reverse complement strand
AGGTTTGCTCTCCACTCGGTAGGGTTTTCAAATACTTAGGCGAGTACTGGACTGCAGCTAAGCCCCCGAGTGGGAGGTATGCTCTCCACTCGATAGGGTTTTCAAATGATTAGGCGAGTACTGGACTGCAGCTAAGCCCCGTGTGGGAGGTTTGCTCACCACTCGGTAGGATTTTCAAATACTTAGGCGAGTACTGGACTGCAGCTAAGCCCCCGAGTGGGAGGTTTGCTCTCCATTAGGTAGGATTTTTAAATACTTAGGCGAAACGGATTCGTAGCTAAGCCCCCGAGTGAGAGGCCTGCTCGTCACTCGGTAGGAATTGTTTTTTTTACAAACTTAGGCGAAACAGATTCGCAGCTAAGCCACCCACTGGGGGATTTCTCGCGAAAACAAAAGCAATAACAATCACTGGGAAAATTATAACACTCTTGTCTTTGATAAACAAACTACAGAGGTACTTTTTATTACATCTCATCCGAGTGAGTACTTAATTATAAAAGGGGCGGAGCAGCTCCGCATTCCAAGCTCCTGGCTCATCAATCTGGCGATCGACATTGTAAAGATGGTACGCTGCATTGTGGAGAACTTTGGTGACAATGAAGGGACCTTCCCAAGTAGGGGCGAGTTTGTGTGGCTTCTGCTGATCCACTCGGAGGACCAAGTCTCCTTCTTGGAAGGCTCGACTCTTTACGTTTCTGGCATGGAATCGACACAAGTCCTGTTGATAGATAGTCGATCGGATCATGGCCATCTCTCTTTCTTCTTCTAGAAGGTCGACTGCGTCCTGCCGGGCTTGTTCTGCTTCATCTTCAGAGTAGAGCTCGACTCGGGGTGCATTGTAAAGCAGGTCATTCGGCAGAACTGCTTCAGCTCCATAGACCAGAAAGAATGGAGTTTGCCGAGTTGACCGATTAGGAGTAGTCCTCAATCCCCAAAGAACTGATGGAAGTTCGTCGACCCACACGCCTGCTGAGTGTTTGAGATCGCGCATCAACCGGGGTTTCAGCCCTTTGAGAATTAGGCCGTTTGCTCTTTTTGCTTGTCCATTCGACTAGGGGTGAGCGACGGAAGCGTAGTCGACTCGCATGCCTAGAGAAGCGCAAAAGGCTCTGAATTTGTCGGAATCGAAGTTTGACCCATTATCAGTGATGATACTGTGCGGAACTCCGTATCTGAATATCAACTCTCTGATGAAGCTGATAGCAGTGGAGGCATCAAGGTTCTTGATAGGCTTGGCTTCAATCCACTTACTGAACTTGTCGACTGCCACCAGTACATGGGTGAAGCCGCTCCTGCCAGTTCTCAGTGGTCCAACCATATCCAACCCCCAAACGACGAAGGGTCAGATGAGTGGAATGGTCTTCAAGGCTGAGGCGGGTTTGTGTGACATATTGGAATAGAACTGGCATCCTTCACACTTGTCAACTATCTCCTTCGCCATTTCATTTGCTTTTGGCCAGTAAAACCCCGCTCGGTATGCTTTAGCCACAATGGTCCGAGAGGATGCATGATGACCATAGTTCCCCGAGTGGATATCGTCAAGAATTATCTGACCTTCTTCTGGTGTTATACATTTCTGGCCGACTCCAATCGCGCTTTCCCTGTACAACTGTCCCTTTATCACAGTAAAGGCCTTGGATCGACGGACGATCTGTCGAGCCTCTTCTTCATTCTCTGGGAGCTCTTTCCTTAGGATATACGCGATGTACGACACTGTCCAGTCGGGAGTGATGATCAAAACTTCCATGATCAGGTCGACCACAGCTGGGACCTCAACTTCAGTCGGATCCGTGACACTTTTTGGCTGCGGGGCTTCTTCGGTGAAAGGATCCTCTTGAACTGATGGTGTGTGGATGTGTTCCAAAAACACGTTGCTGGGAATGGCTTCTCTCTTGGAACCTATTTTTGCCAAATCATCAGCCGCTTGATTTTTCAGTCGGGGTATATGATGAATCTCTAACCCCTCAAATTTCTTCTCTAGCTTTCTCACTGCATTGCAGTAACCAGTCATGGCCAGACTTCTGATGTCCCACTCCTTCATCACTTGGTTAACCACCAAATCTGAGTTGCCATAGACCATGAGGCGACGGACGCCGAGTGAAATAGCCATACGCAACCCATGCAAAAGTGCTTCGTATTCTGCTTCATTATTGGAGGAATCAAAGTGAATCTGGAGCACATATCTGAGCTTATCTCCTCGGGGGGAAACCAACACTACCCCAGCACCGGAACCATTCAACATCTTAGAACCATCAAAGAACATGGTCCAGTGCTCCGAGTGAACTTGAGTCGGCAGTTGCTGTTCAGTCCACTCGGTGATGAAATCTGCTATTGCTTGGGACTTGATGGCTTTCTTTGCCCCAAACTTGATATCTAGGGGAAGGAGTTCAATCGCCCATTTTGCCACTCGACCAGTTGCATCTCTATTGTGCAGAATATCTGACAATGGAGCGTCGCTGACGACTGTAACGGAATGGTCAAAGAAGTAATGATCAACTTTCTTCGTGGTCATATAAATCCCATATAAAAGCTTCCGATAATGAGGGTATCTTTGCTTTGACGGGGTCAAAACTTCAGAAATATAATATACTGGGCGCTGAACTTTAAAGGCTTTTCCTTCTTCTTCCCGCTCGACCGTAAGTACTGTACTGACGACTTGTCCCGTGGCTACAATGTAAAGCAGCAAAGGATCTTTGCTGAGGGGGGCAGCAAGCACCGGCTGGGTGGAGAGCAGGGCTTTTAGCTCTGCAAATGTTGCATCAGCTTCAGGAGTCCACTTGAACTTTTCTGACTTCTTCATCAGTCGGTAAAGAGGCAATGCCTTTTCACCGAGACGAGAGATGAATCGACTTAAAGCAGCCAAGCAACCAGTAAGTTTCTAGACATCGTGCACATGCATAGGACGTTTCATTCAGAGTATAGTACCAACTTTTTCTGGATTGGCGTCGATTCCTCGTTCGGAAACGAGAAAACCGAGTAACTTTCCGCCAGGAACTCCGAATGTGCATGTTGATGGATTGAGCTTGATATCATACCTCCTGAGGTTGGAAAATGTCTCTGCAAGATCAGTCAGCAGGTCGGAACCTTTCTGTGACTTGACCACAATATCATCCATGTATGCTTCCACATTCCGACTGATTTGAGTGAGCAAACACTTCTGAATCATCCTCATGAACGTGGCTCCGGCATTCTTGAGGCTGAATGGCATGGTGACATAACAGAAGCACCCGAATGGGGTGATGAGAGTTGTTTTGATCTCATCGGGTCCATACAGACGGATTTGATGGTAACCGGAATAGGCGTCTAAAAAAGACAGGCGCTCACATCCCGCGGTCGAGTCGACTATTTGGTCGATGCGGGGGAGAGGAAAATGATCTTTCGGGTAGGCCCGATTTATATGTTTGAAGTTGATGCACATGCGAAGTGACTTGTCCTTCTTTGGGACCATGGCATCATTGGCGAGCCAGTCGGAGTGGTAAATCTCTCGGATAAACTCTGCTGCTAAGAGCCGAGCCACCTCCTTGCCAATGGCCTTTCTTTTCTGGACGGCAGACCGTCGAAGATGTTCTTTGACAGGTTACACCTTTGAGTCGAATCGTAGACTGTGCTCAGCTAGCCCCCTGGGAACACCCGGCATGTCTGAAGGCTTCCATGCGAAGATGTCCCAGTTCTCACGGAGGAACTGGATGAGCGCTTCTTCCTATTTGGAGTCGAGTGTTGTAGAGATATGAGTAGGAGCAGCACTGGGGTCGGTCGGGTGAATGTGAATCGGTTTCGTCTCACCGGACGACTGAACTGCTGATTCCGTAGCGGGCTTCTTGGCTCGCAACAAATCACTCGGGTCTGCAGTTTTCTGGTATTCCTGCAGCTCTACCACTTCCATCTGAGCATCGGCGATCCTTGAGCCTTTCTGAAAGCACCCTTCCGCCTTCTTCCGATTGCCAGTAATAGTGATCACACCTTTGGGACGAGACATCTTCAATTTGAGGTACACATAACATGGTCGAGCAATGAAACGTGCATAAGTTGGCCTGCCCAAAATAGTGTGGTATGCACTCTGGAAATCCACAACTTCAAACGTCAACTTTTCTTTGTGGTAATTCTTGGAATCGCCAAAAACCACATCAAGAGCAATTTGGCCGAGTGACTCAGCCTTCTTTCTAGGAATGACTCCATGGAAACTCATGTTGCTGGTACTGAGTCTGGACATCGGAATACCCATCCCTTTCAACATCTCTTCATATAGTATATTCAGGCCACTGCCACCATCCATCAAAACTTTAGTCAGGCGAGTGCCTTCGATGACTGGGTCGACCACCAAAGCTTGCCTCCCAGGGGTGGCTATGTGTGTCAGATGATCGGATTGGTCGAATGTGATGGTAGTTTGAGACCATTTCAGATAACTGGGTGTCGTCGGAGCAACCATATTCACTTCTCGGTTGATAACATTCAATCGACTTTAGCTTTCAACGTCAGCAAAAATCATCAAGGTGGAATTGACCTGGGGATATCCATCATCACTATATTCTTTCTCCTCAACTTTGTCCGACTCCTTTTCTTTATCTTTGGGCTATTTCCCCTGGAATTGCTGGATCAAGAACCGACACTGTCGAGTGGTATGTTTCAGGTAAATAAGCTTACCCTCCTCATCTTTCTTCGTGTGGATGTGGCACGGCAAATCCAACACGTCATTCCCTTCCTTTTCCTTCACCTTCTTAGGGTTCCAAGACCCTTTGGGCTTCCCTTTAAACTTTCCTTGAGTCACGGCCAAGGCTTCTCCAGGAGCAGCTGGCTCGGCTTTCCGCTTCTGCTTCCGACTGGAGTTCCCTCCTCCGGTTTCCTGGGCGACTAACTTGTGCTTGCCACTCCGGAGCCGATCCTCTTCTTCACCATTGGCATACTTGGTGGCAATCTCCATCATTCAACTCAGAGACATGTCTCCGGTTCGACCAAATTTTAGGTTTAGCTCTCTGTACTTAACGCCTTCCTTGAAGGCACAGACTGCCTGGTGATCAGATACATTCTCTACCGTGTGATGCAACGTGATCCATCTCTGGATGTAATCCCTCAAAGTTTCATTCGACTTCTGCACACAAGATTGCAGCACTGTCAACCCTGCTGGTCGCTTGCAAGTTCCTTCAAATGTTCTGACAAATACTCGATCTAGATCTTCCCAAGTGTAAATGTTGCTGGGTGTTAACTGATTCAACCATGCTCTGGCCGAGCCCTCCAACATAAGAGGCAGGTGTTTCATGGCTACTTCATCGTTGCCGCTGCCAATCTGAACAGCCACTCGGTAGTCTTCAAGCCAAGTATCAGGCTTAGACTCACCAGTGAACTTACTGACTCCAGTCACCAACCTGAAGTTGGGAGGAATCACCGCGGCCCTGATGGCTCTGCTGAAACACTCTGGTCCCGAGACGTGTACTCTGCTCCTGGTGGGTACATCTCTGTCGTGACCTTCTCGGTGAGCTCTGTTCCTGTCGACCAAACCTTGAACGATAATGGATCTTGCATCAAAGCCTGGTTCCCTGGGGTCGACTGGAATCCTTCGCCCAAAACTGTGATGGCGTCTGTCATCCTCCTGTCAAGGCACGTACGATCCACCCCTTGTGGGAGGGGTGGGCACTCTATGTCGATCATCACGATCGAGTCGGTGATCATACTGCTCACGGTTCTGGTACTGATCACGCCAGTCTCCACGTCCCTCACGCCTCGGGGGCGATCTTGGGCTATGGGCCGACTGGACTGTATTTGCAGCGATGGATCTACTGTGAATCCTATTCCGCGACTGCGATACAGCTGAATTTTGATCCCCTTCTACCCGGAGTAATGCTTTGATCTGTAACAAGCCTCTGTCAGCCTCTGACTGGGAAGGCTGAATCGACTCTGCTATACGGGCTGCAGCTGCTAAATTTTGAATCAGAGTTCGATATACCTGAGTCGGTGGTAGAAAGAGTTGATGTCGACTGGATTCTGGAACCTGTTGCTGCGCACGCTCATCGAGTGCTCACTGGAGGTTCTCCAGTCGAGTGCGCTCAGCCAAGTTGGCCAAGCGTGCGTCCTCCAAGGAACGAGCCTCGGGGGTTTCTCCAACGATAGGAGTGTGCAGCGCATCCATGTTCCGGCGGCGAAGTTGTTCCCCCTGCAGCGAAGTGAGGGTCTTGGGGAGATACTCTTCATGGGCATGCAACATATCGCCTCCACCGTCGCCTCCGTCGGTGCGGGGAAAACTGGGAGGACTGCGTGGTCCATCGACCATCAGAACCTCCGCCGCTGGATCACTGCTGTCGCACTCGGATGTAGTCTCTGCGGAGCCAGTCGACAGGTCGAACAGGCCGTAGAAAGATCCATCGGGCTCGATCGTCGCGACTTGGGGGGTGGCCGACTGGCGAGCCACCACGTGCCTCAGCCACCGCTGAAGCCTCGACCGACCGGAGCGCTTGCGCCGGCGGGAAACAGGAAGGAGGGACGACACAGGAGCCGACTGATACTGGGTTGACGGTTGCCGCAGGAGGATGCCGCGGACGCACGCACGAAAGTGCGTCGCCCCGCGGACAGCGAGCGCGTCGATGTCGAGCGGGGCCTCCTGAAGCCAAGCGGAGTCATCGGCAATGAATGTGAGCGCGCCGAGATGGATCTCGTGGCCCTCAACAAGAGCTCCGCCTGAAACCATGATGAAGGAGATCAGAAAAATCGCAACTTCTCCAATAAGTCGCTAAGACACCTGCCCCACGGTGGGCGCCAACTGTCGTGGTTCTAAGTCTAACAGTAGTGTAGGGGGGTAGGTATGGAGAGGCAAGATCCTAGCTATGGAGTAGTTGTATATGCAAGAGATTTAGGAGTTCAGGCCCTTCCCGGAGGAAGTAACAACCCGATGTCTCAGAGCCCGGAGGCGGTCAACTGGATTATGTGCGTATGAGTTACAGGGGTGCGAACCCTTTACACTAAGGAGGGAGTGGCTTATATAGATTTCGCCAGACCCCTCCGGCCCTCAGTTATGTAGGGTTTAAGGTACATTAAGATCGGGCGTTACTGATAACGCCACAAATAAAGTGCTATAATGACCATAAAAGCTACTTAACAACCGACCGTTTACGTGCAGAGTGACTTTAGATCTTCTGGCTGTCGAGTGGTTGGCTTCATGGTCGAGTGTCTTCGAGTCCGTCGAGTGGAACACTTCTGTGTCGATTGACAGGTGGTTTCTTCTAGAGATGTCCTTAGGGAGGGTAGTATGGACATGTCCATGACCCTACCCTAGATACATGGCTTCATCACCGGCCCCCTCTCCCCTTCCCCTATAAATAGTGGGGGTGTGGGAGGGCTATCGCACCCCTTCCCCTGGCACAGCCCCTCCCTCCTCCAACACCTCCTCCTCCTCCGTAGCTTGGCGAAGCCCTGCAGAAAAACTGCACGCTCCACCACCACGCCGTCGTGCTGCCGGAGCTCTCCCTCAACTTCTACTCTCCCCTTGCTGAATCAACAAGGAGGAGATGTCCCCGGGCTATACGTGTGTTGAACGCGGAGGCACCGTCCGTTCGGCGCTAGATCGGATCTTCCGCGATTTGAATCGCCGCGAGTACGACTCCATCAACCGCGTTATTGTAACGCTTCCGCTTGGCGATCTTCAAAGGTATGAAGATGCACTCCCTCTCTCTCTTGCTGCTGGAATCTCCTAGATTGATCTTGGTGATATGTAGGAAAATTTTAAATTATTACTACATTCCCCAATAGTAGCATCATGAGCTAGGTCTATGCGTAGATTCTATGCACGAGTAGAACACAAAGTAGTTGTGGGCGATGATTTGTTCAATTCGCTTACCGTTACTAGTCTTATCTTGATTCGGTGGCATTGTGGGATGAAGCTGCCCGGACCGACCTTACATGTACGCTTACGTGAGACAGGTTCCATCGACTGACATGCACTTGATGCATAAGGTGGCTAGCGGGTGTCTATCTCTCCCACTTTAGTCGGATCGAATTTGATGAATAGGGTCCTTATGAAGGGTAAATAGCAATTGGCATATCACCATTGTGGTTTTGCATAGGTAAGAAATGTTCTTGCTAGAAACCCATAGCAGCCACGTAAAACATGCAACAACAATTAGAGGACGTCTAACTTGTTTTTGCAGGGTATGCTATGTGATGTGATATGGCCAAAAAGGATGTGATGAATGATATATGTGATGTATGAGATTGATTATGTTCTTGTAATAGGAATCACGACTTGCATGTCGATGAGTATGACAACCGGCAGGAGCCATAGGAGTTGTCTTAATTTATTGTATGACCTGCGTGTCAATGTAAATGCCATGTAATTACTTTACTTTGTTGCTAACCATTAGCCATAGTAGTAGAAGTAATAGTTGGCGAGACAACTTTATGAACACACAATGATGGAGATCATGATGATGGAGATCATGGTGTCATGCCGGTGACGAAGGTGATCATGTCGCGCCTCGAAGGTGGAGATCAAAGGCGCAAGATGATATTGGCCATATCATGTCACTTTATGATTTGCATGTGATGTTTGTCATGTTTACATCTTATTTGCTTAGAACGACGGTAGCATAAATGAGATGATCCCCCACTAAAATTTCAAGAAAGTGTTTCCCCTAACTATGCACCGTTGCTAAGGTTCGTTGTTTCGAAGCACCACACGATGATCGGGTGTGATATATTCTAACATTCGCATACAACGCGTGTACGCCAGATTTACACATGCATAACACTTAGGTTGACTTTACGAGCCTAGCATGTATAGACATGGCCTCAGAACACGAGAGACCGAAAGGTCGAACATGAGTCGTATAGCAGATACGATCAACATGGAGATGTTCACCGATGATGACTCGTCGTCTCACATGATGATCGGACACGACCTAGTTGATTTGGATCATGTATCACTTAGATGACTAGAGGGATGTCTATCTGAGTGGGAGTTCATTAAATAATTTGATTGGATGAACTTAATTATCATGAACATAGTCTAAAATATCTTTACAATATGTCTTGTAGATCAGATGACCCACGCTAATGTTGCCCTCAACTTCAACGCGTTCCTAGAGAAAACCAAAACTACAAAAAAAGGCACATCTGTGACATTTTCGGCTGAACGAAAAAAAAATCTGTCATACTTATGATACTTCTATGACGATCATAGATGTGGATGGCTCCTACTTCTATGACAAAAAATCATGATAGAAAATGTGCTTTTCGTCATGGGCGGGCCGGAGATGCAGCTGCATGACATTCTTTGGGCCGTCCATGACGGAAAAAACCGTGGTAGAAGCGAGGGCGAGGAAAATTTTGGGGAGTTCCCGGTTACGGTGGGTGTTCGAGGGCCGAGCGATGCCTTCTATCGTACACGTACGCGTGTGTGTGCGAGGCATTGGGATCTAACTGAACCCGAGCGAGGCATTGGGCTCTAACTGAACCCGAGCGATTGCACTAGCTACGTTACTAAACCCGAGTGATTCCTTCGCTACTGCTGCTAACTGAAGCCGGTCGATGCTGCCTCTAGATGAACAGTGAGCGTTGCTAGGGGGTGGATGAACAGTTCCCGGTGGGGGTGGATGAATAGGACCCCATGGTTGCCTCTGGATGAACAGGACCCCGATCGATCGAGCCGGTTGGGGCTGGATGAACAGGACCCTGTGGAGGGCTGGATGAACAGGACAACCCCGTGGAGGGATGGATGAATAGTAGATGGTGGAGGGCTGGATGAACAGTAGCCCATGGAGGGGTGGTTGAACAGGAGCCCGTGGAGAGGGCTGGTTGAACATTAGCCGGTGGAGTAGCGCGCGGTGGAGGCTAGATGAACAGGAGCCCGTGGATGAATAGTCGCGGGTGAAGGCTGGAGGAGGTCGACGGTGGATGAACAGTAGCCCGTGGAGGCTGGAGGAGGTCGACAGTGGAGATGAACAATATCCCGTGGAGTCCCGTTTTGCGGTATGCCACACACCCCCGATGAACAGGACCCCCGTTTCGACCGTAGCGCTCCAACACAAGTCTGTTTCCTCCGTTTTGCGGTACACCACACCCCTCCTGATCAACATGACCCCGTTTCGATCGTAGGAGGTCCAACACAAGTCCGTTTCCTCCGTTTTGCGGTACGCCAGACCCCTCCCGATGAACAGGATGCCATTTCGAACGTGGCCGGTCGAACACAAGGTCGTTTCCTCTGTTTGGCGGTATGCCAGGCCTCGTTTCCATCAGTTGTTCCGTCCAAGCCCTCCCGATGAACACGATGACACATTCCATTTTGACCCAGCAGGTTGGCTCCCCATGAACACGACGACGACGATGTTTCTCCGTTCTGACCCACCCATGTACACAAGCCCTAGCCGTACGTATGCACGAGTAGGCGTTCAAGACCCGGCCCGTATATACGTATGTGGTTGTATTTTCTTTCTTGCACATTGGCCGTTGTGCGTATGTGTACATGCTACATGCGCGCCTGTACTACGACACATGCGTGCCTCTACATCGACCAGTATGTACGTACACATTCTTGACCAGAATGACAACGCTATGTACGCTTCGACTAGGTGGGTCCCGACTGCCAGGCACTTCCTTGCGTGTGAAGATGTAGATGGTGGGTCCCAGCAGTCAGGAGGGCGAATCGTTTCTTTTTTCCCGGACGCACTTCCTTGCGTGCAAAGATGTAGCTGGTGGGTCCCAGCAGTCAGGGGGAAATGTTTTTTTTGCGAAATACGGTTGCCCGTCCATGGGTCCCTGCTGTCAGGTTGAGGAATCATTATTTTCCGCATAATAAGGAGGCAATTCCTTGCGGCTGTCCTGGACCCAGTTGTCAGCCTATCAACGTATAGTACTCTTCCGATAGAAGTCGTTCCTTGACCACGTTGACCACGCCACGGCGAGAGCACCAGGGCGGTGGATGACGGAGAGGCCTAGGAAGGGGACGACGCAGAGCCGGGGAAGACGCGGCAGTGGATGCCCACGCGTAGAGGAGTATGAGGGTTCACTGGTTCGGCTACGGTGTGAGGCTGCCGTCACGGCAGAATAACATGGGGTGTGGGTGAGTAGAGGGATGGCCTGGCCGGCGGTGGGAGTGGTAGGGGGCGGTGAGGCCTCCGCAGCATCACAACCGGCCACGGGAGGCAGGAGCTCGCGGCACGACCGACGCTGGTTTGGGCGGCTGGAGCAAGAAGACCAGAGGTTGAAGAAGCACTACGGCCATTGGATGGACATCGTAAGGTCACTGGAGCTAGAAACGTTCATATTGACTAAGTTGACACAGCCCTCCATCCCCGTCAACTTAGTTGGCCCACAAGTCAGCCTCCCACTGTGGTGGGTCCCAGCTAGCAGGGGGTATTCACTTTTTTGTGCGTAATATGGAGGCACGTCCTTGCGTGCGAAGATATAGCTGGTGGGTCCGACCTATCAGCGGGGGAACGTTTTTTTCGCAAAATATAGAGGCCCTTTCGGTGGGTCCCAGCTGTCAGGTGGAGGAATCATTATTTTGCGCGTAATAAGGAGGCATTTCCTTGCATGCGACCGTGGACCCAGCTGTTAGCCTCTCCATGCACAATCTACTTTTGATGGTGTCATTCGTTGACCATGTTGACCATGCCGCGCCGAGCGCATCCAAGGTGGTGGACGACGGCGAGGCCCCAGACAGCAACGAGCCGCAGATGGGAAGACGCGGGAGTAGAGTCGCAGATGAAGAGGTGTACAAGGGTTAACTGGTTCTGGTGCGGTGTGGTTCGGCAGTCGGTGGAGAAGAACAGCAGGTGTGGAGGGGTGGAGCGATGGTCTGGCCAACGGTGGAGTAGCACTTCACAGCGAAGCGTGGTAAGCAGAGATGCTAGCAGCAGGAGGCGGGAGGTGGTCCCGGCGGCGCTGGAGGAAGAAGAGGAGAGATTGAAGATGGAAGCCGGTCGTTGGATGTAAATCCCATGGCTAACGATGGCAGAATCATTTGTTGACTAAGTTGACAACGATTGTGTTGGCTTCGACCATTTGGCTCACATTTCAGCCTCCAAAAATGTGGCACGTATTCAACCCATTTTTTCAGAATTTACAGTCTTTTATTTTGCGGGGTAGAATTTACAGTCAATTTGATCTTTTTTTTGAATTGCAGTCCATTAGCTGGGCTGGGTGTATCTTCCATGCGGCCCATTTGTTTTTTTCCTAAAAAATTACAGGCCATTTGCACTTTCTTGAAATACACGATTTTGCTGGGCTGATTCTAATTATAATATTGGGTTGGGCCAGCAATGTTATCAAAAAAAGAGGGGCTGATCATTTCATTATAAATATATTTAAATAATAAGTGATTTATTATTATATTCGTCCTTAAATCTTACCAAGCTTTTGTACACAATCACTAGGATTTTCGTGCCAAAAAAATCCAGGATTTCATTGTTAAGAAATTATTTTTATAAGTTAATAATATGTGGGATATTGTTTTCTTACACATGTAAGTATCTGTTAAATATATGACGACAATAAAAATAATATATAATAGCATATAAAATAATTTAAATATATATAATATAGTTAGAAGGGAAACATAAGTTGGACCAGGCGTTCCTATTCTTATATAGAAAAATAGAATAGACCTGTGCGGTTTCTTCAAAGAAATACATAAATTGGGTTGCCGATGTTTCAGGAAAAATAAAACCTCGGATGGGAGGTCCATAGGTCGGTCGATACATGATGTCCCTCAAGAAAATACAAACTGGCATGTCATGGGCTGCGCATGTTAAAAAAGAAAGCCTAGACGGGGCAGCCCAAAACCCTGCTGATACTTGTTACCCTAGTGATAATAAATTATACCTGCCAGCTCCCCGGCTTCATTGTGAATTTATCTCCTATAGTAACTACGTTGAAGCACCTAAAAAATGTAACTATGTTGACAAACCCGTGGGCCCAACGTCAGTATAGCATTAGGAGGAAGTATTTTTTCGATGAGGCACTTGCTTGCGTACGGCCATAGACCTAGTGGGTCCCGACTGTCCGCCTCTCCACATACAGTTCTCTCTAGATTCCTCTCGTCTATTCAGCATGTTCACAACGGCAGACAGTGGTGCCGCGGCGAGTGCACAAAGGCGCATGAGTGGATCCGACCACCTGAGGAAGTTCCTTATTAATAACGAAACTACTGAACTAGCCTAGTGGCTAGGTGACACTACCCGACAGCTGTTCCACCCGGGTTCGATTCCACCTATGGAGGGAAAATATGTCCAACCTCTGCCTTTATTGACATGTGGGTCCCCATTGTCATCTACGCACACCATGTCCAACACTTGCCAAAACTTCGTCCCTCGTTTTCTCTGTGTTTCGCACACTCGACATTGTGTAGCCATTTTGAAAATAGCATATCTTTTTGACTGTGCATCATATGAAGATGTGCTATGCATGAATATGGATCAGCATGATGTTAACTGGCTGGTATTTCCATTTTCGACCATGAATAAAACATCCAACATGATGTTAACCCTGTTTGAAAAGGCCGTGTTAATATAAATGCTATGCCTCTGAAAGTTGCAGTTTCTTATCTGAAACTGAACTTGCAGTTTCTTATCTGAAACTGAAACTTGTAGTTTCTTCTATGAGAATCACAATGTCTGCACTTTTATACTCCTATGAAACTACATTTTTTAAGTGCTAAAAATAGATCTCTAGAATTCATAAAATACTTCATATGGTCAATACTGCAAATCTAAAATTCAAAAGACATTCATATCTGAAAGTACTCTCAAAATACACAACACAAAACACAATTCACAACCTGCAAATACTGACAACCCTATGCTCCTCCTGACAATTCACAACCTGCCCGACTATTGGGCTGGGGGGCAGTCCCCTCCTATTCCTCGACGACAGACAGCCACCCCGTGATACAATGTGAACGGCGAGGGAGAGGATGGCAGGGAAGCGTCGTCGGGCCAACTGCTTTTCTCCTCTTGTAGTTGGGTTCGGTCGACGAAGACTCCACCGGATTGCTCTGGCACGACACCCTCACAAATGGCACCCTGTAGATGCTCGATCCTTCAATCTCTGGTGGTTGCTCCATCTGGGATCGATACTCCCACCACCGCTCCCTCACGATCGAATTCGGTGAATCTGTTTGCTCCATGACCCAGAGGAGCAGCTCTATGTATTCCAGCGCGACTCCCTCCGGGAGTATCACCGCCTTTTCGCTCTGTTGCAGATATTTGGCCATGGATGTCGCTGTCACCGCTAGTTGGTCCTTGCTGTCAAACCAAGACTGTATCTCCAACATCCAAGCTAGCTTCACAGGGTCGCTGTCTGCGATCCTCGCGTATCGGTTGTACTCCTCCATTGATTGACTTCTCCACAACACCTTCACTCGCCGGCGGTGGTTTTTGAATGGAAGAGGAGAGGAGCACCGCTGGTTTTGGATTAGAACGGGAGAGGAGCAACGATGGTTTTGGATTGGAACAAGAGAGGAGCGGCGGTGGTTTAAGAGGAGAAGAGCGGAAGAGCGATGTTGGTCTTGGAAGTATTTTTTTTGGTTTTGCGTATTTTGGGTCAAAGTTTGACCACGTATTGTATTTGACAAGCAAAATGTGAATGCATGTCACCAAAAATTATATCGTTTGGTTCATATCTAAATGTACTTTCAAATTATATTATTTTTGCAATGTATAACATATACTTTATTTGTGAAAATCATGGTCAATTATGACCCAGAATAAAAGGAAGACTAGTTAATGTGGGGTCGCTTTCTTAATTGAAGGGTAAATTGATTTTGATTTTGATCCACTCACAGCGTGTCGGCCCTCTCGTCCAATCCTAAATCGTTGTTGCATGCTCCTCTCCCTCTTCTCCATTGCAAAACCACCTCCTCTCCTCTCCATCATCTCCATTCCAAAACCACCATTTCGCCTCTCCCTCTTCTCCATTGCAAAACCGCCTCCTCTCCTCTCCATCATCTCCATTCCAAAACCACCGTCTCGCCTCTCCCTCTTCTCCATTGCAAAACCACCTCCTCTCCTCTCCATCATCTCCATTCCAAAACCACCACCTCGCCTCTCCCTCTTCTCTATTGCAATACCACCGTCTCTCCTCCCATCTTCCAAAGCTAGCACCAGATCACTCAGAAGGACGTCTATGGAGAGGATGCAATAGCGAACCAGGCAGATCGCTGGCGGCGACTAGGCAAAGTTAGCCAGGATGGAGGAGATCCTTACTTGGTTTGACAATGACTAGGATATTTCGAGGACGGTGAGGGCCATGTGGCAATGTATGCAAAAGAGCGAGACGGTGGTGATGAGGTCGGCGATGTACTCCTCAGCGGCAGTCATGCCACAGTCCTTCGAATTCATCGAGTATCTCCTCTAGGCGATGGAGCAGATAGATTTGCCCGAGGCGAAAGTCAGGCGGAGGTGGTGGGCGTATAGGTTGAAGGTCGAGCACCCAGAGGATAACGAATCGATTGAGTACGGTGTGATGTTCGTGAGGGTGCAGATCCAGCCGGAGCCACAGGAGTATTCGTTCTCCCACCGCAAGAGGAGGCCGGATGGCGCGATGTTACTTCTCCACTGTTCTCCAGGGTTCCCTCGACACTCTCCTCATTTCAGTGGCGGTGGAAGGGTTTAAGGTAAGCTTCGCACTAACCTAATCTTCCATCTGTTCATGCTTACAATCAGTGTGACAGCTAATGAAAATCATGCTTACAATTAGTCTCCGAGTACTATGCCAATCACCCTAAAATAGCTTTGGACCTTTGGGTCAAAGTTGTGACACTGTGTACAAATAAAGAAAAATAGATTGGTGCTTCTTTCAGAAAAGAGTACTCCCTAGAAAACTGCCAATATGAGCTACTAGTATTTGGTTAGAGGTTTTGCTTCCGAGAAAGATCCGTCCACAGAGAGCGCCACACATCCCTTATGTGGCGAACTTGTTTCCTACTAGTACTCAGTCTGTTCTAGTAGTAGTTGCATAACTGCCAGTTTACACTGAGATGTTGTCGGATAATGGTTCTCTATGGTTGGGTTTCTTTAATTAAATCGGAGGGATCCCCCTCTTTCGATATATAAAAAAAGCATGTTCCTTATCTAAATAGCAATCCTACAAGGACAGTAGCAATTTCTAAAGCAGCAGCATTGCTAGATATTAGTGTGGGCGTTAGGATTAACTATGACAACTATTAAATATGACATTACTTTAATGGTTCCATTACTTCATTTTAACAGCACCATTACATTAACAGCTGCTACGGAGTCGGTATTTGGGTTTTCAGAACAACAAGTAAAATCATATACATAAATTCCAAGCATAGCATTGCAAATGATGAATTTGATCCAGTAAAAGTTTCCCTTTTTGAGATAAGTGGTGTCGCACATAACAAGCATTCTCATCTAAAGATTTTCCCTCAACTAAGCTAGTTGGGGTTCCAGCATGAGCACATAGGGATCAAAGATGATCCAAGTAAAAAGCTTCAGGAGTGTGATAGACTTTGAGTGGTTATTTAACCATTGGTGTAGTAGGTACAACTAATTTTTTTGGTATTTTGCGTTTCCTACCCATAACTAAAGATAGAAAACAACTTAGAATAGCAAATAAAAATTACTTAGTGATAAAGCAAACAAGCACACACGAGAATATTTACCCCACGCTATGACTCCCCGGCAACGGCGCCAGAAAAAGGTCTTGATAACCCACAAGTATAGGGGATCAATTGTAGCCTCTTTGATAAGTAAGAGTGTCGAACCCAACAAGGAGCTAAAGGTAGAACAAATATTCCCTCAAGTTCTATCGACCACCGATACAACTCTATGCACACTTGACGTTTGCTTTACCTGGAACAAGTATGAAACTAGAAGTACTTTGTAGGTGTTGTTGGATAGGTTTGCAAGAATATAAAGAGCACGTAAATATAAACTAGGGGATGTTTAGATAAAGAAGCAATAAAGTTAGTATAGCGAGTGTGGAAAACTGGTGGTAGGAGTTGCGAAGTTGTCCCTGAGCAATTGACTACTTTACTTGACCGATCGCAAGTTTTATGTGGGAGAGGCCACTGCTAGCATGTCATCCTTGGCTTGGAATTTTATGCACTTATGATTGGAACTATTAGCAAGCATCCGCAACTACTAAAGTTCATTAAGGTAAAACCCAACCATAGCATTAAGATATATTGGTCCCCCTTCAATCCTGTATGCATCAATTTCTATGCTAGGTTGAAGCTTCTGCCTCTCTTGCCCTCCAATACATAGTCCTATAAGCATACAACTAACCCTATGGTGTGATCCACACGCGCGCTCATATGATGGGCACCAAAGGACGGCAACATAACCACAAGCAAATTAAACCAATCATAGCAATTCATCAATTACCGATAGGACGACAAAAATCTACTCAGACATCATAGGATGGCAACACATTATTGGATAATAATATGAAGCATAAAGCACCATGTTTAAGTAGAGGGTACAGCGGGTTGCAGGAGAGTGGACCGCTGAATATAGATGGGGGAAGGTGATTACGATGTTAGGGAAGATGACGGAGGTGTTGGTGTAGATCGCGATGATGATGATGGCCCCGACGGTGTTCCGGCGCCACCGAGAGAGAGGGGGAGAGAGCCCCCCCCCCCTTCTTCTTCTTCTTCCTTGACCTTCTCCTTAGATGGGAGAAGGGTTTCCCTCTGGTCCATGGTCTCCATGGCGTGGGAGGGGCGAGAGCCCCTCCAAGATTGGATTTGTCTATCTGTCTCTCTCTGTTTTTGCATTGCTGATTCTTCCCTTTCATCGTTTCTTATATTCTCGGAGATCCATAACTCCGATTGGGTTGTCCTATGGACAAGATTTCTATCCAGATATTGGCTTTCTTGTGGCAAAAGCAGGGCACCAACCTCCATATGGGGTGGCCACGAGGGCCCAGGGCACGCCCCCTGCCTTGTGGGCCCCTCGAGCATCATCTCGCGTTGATTTCACTTCCCAAAATTCACATATATTACAAAAAAAATCTCCGTCCATCTTTATTCCGTTTAGACTCCGTTTGATATGGATTTTCTAAGAAATAAAAAACATGCAACAGACGGGAACTGGCACTGGGCACTGGATCAATATGTTAGTCCCAAAAATAGTATAAAAAGTTGCCAAAAGTATATGAAAGTTGAATAATATTGGCATGGAACAATAAAAAATTATAGATACGACGGATACGTATCACCCATCCCCAATGGTTTCTGGGTCCTGTGGGAAGGACCCCCTATCGCCCACACTCACTTGGTGACGGTTCCAAATGACATCGCGAAAGGGGGTTTTGTATAGCACCGACACGTACCAGTGTTAGTCATGTTGCAGTTAATAACACACATTCCCACTTCTTATTTTTAAATATTAGGTTTTTAACAATTTGGTCTTGCACAAGCAAGTCCTGCTGTCAAAGGTTTTGACCCATTGTTTGAACATTTTTGCATATGTGGAAATGAGTTGTCCATTAATATCAGTCAAGTCAATAAACTCAGAAAGATTGTTACGATAAATAAATCAGCGACAAAATATAACAAGATCTTTGTCTGCACAATGAAGAAGACATCAGTTCACTACAGGATGGTACTAACTTTATACCATGTCTTTTTAATTCCTTTGCGCCATTTCAAATCTAGAGAAGATATTTACGCATAACCTTGTTTTCAGGCCTTTCCAAAGCAGTTCACTGATGATTACCTCTCAAACCACCTCTATGGTCAGGAGGTGAGGAAGGTTTTCATACAACACCCACAGTTCAATATTGAATTGTTCCTGAAGAGGACGAAGGATAGACGGTCAATCATCCACAGGCACTGGCGTAAAGTTACAAAGACCTTCAACATCAATGAAGGCTCAATATTCACCTTCCGCTTCAGCAGTTTTCTAGATGAGATACATCTGTCTATGTTCCCTCTATGATGCTAATTTCAAAAGGTTGTAGATGTTGTATGTGAAACTTGGTGCTGGTGCAGTTGTGTAATGGGGTAGCAGAGTGTTGAAGTACTCTGATGTATTTCAATTATGAAATCCTGCTTCCTTAATATGGAAATGAAATATATCGTGTGCTTAATATGAAATGTCAATCTTTATCTTTACCTAATAATAAAGAGAATTGGGTTTCTGCCCGTACGTCATCGCGTGTGATTTTGCATTAAAGCCCCTCGGTTTATATGAAATTAATCCGCAATCCCTATTTTAGTAAGTCGTATACCACATTGCATTTTGTAGAAAAACCCCTGTATTCATTAGATTTGCATCTGCTATCCTCGTAGTCTTATCCATTTCTCTGGCGATGGCGATGGAGACGGCGAGGGCGACGGGTTGAGGGCTGCAGGGACGCCCCGACGAGGAGGGGCAGGTGCTGCGGAGACGACGCGGCGAGGTGGGGTAGTGGCAGTTGTGCAACGAGGCGGGGCAGGTGCTGCAGAGATGGCGTGCGGCGAGACGGGGCAGTGGCGTCTTGGGAGAGGATGGAGGACACCGGAGCAGAGCACGATAGCTCCCGCCGTCGCTGCTGTCTGCTCAAGCCCACGTGCTCGCCTCCGTCCGCACCCGTGCCGGAGTGCTGCTTTCCGCGTGCGCCCGGGTGCTCGCCTCCCTCCGCGCCCCTGCCAGAGCGATGCTTTCTGCGCACGCCCACGTGCTCGCCTCCGTCCGCGCCCTTCAGCTCGCCTCCGCCCACGTCCAGCCGCGTCCCAACTGCGCCAGGAGATCGCCTCTACCTGTCGCGCTTGCCTTTGCTCACGCCCTGAGCGGCGGGGCTTCAACTCTAGTGGGCCCCCTTTTGATGGACGGGGCTGCCCACGTCGCCGGCGACTCCCCGGAGACCGACAGGGCCTCCTCCTCTGTGTCCTCCACCAACTTGGTCTCCCGGCGCTCCTGGCCACGGAAGGGGATTCACCTACGGTGGCATCGGCGACTATTGTCTGCTCAGAGAGGAGAGGATGGCGAAGGCGACGGCAAGGGCGCCGGTGACGACGTGTAGGACCTCGCACTACCGTCGGGGATGTCCTTCGCGGCGGTTCTCACCCAGGTGAGCGTCCACTCCTCCCAGTGTTCATCATGTGTTCTCCCTCTCCCTCTACGTCCCCTATCGCTATTCTCACATTGCTTTTGTCGCAGTCAGAGGCTCAACATCAGGGGCCGCGTCTACCTGGCGATCCTCCCAGTCGACGGCAACAAAGTCCCTGGAAAGGTGCATGCAATCCCACACACACACATTCCATATACTTGGTGTTAATTTCTTAGTTTGTCCACTGCAAGGTAAGATGTGAATAATGGCGAGTACTGTCAGTATTTCTTAGTTTGAAGTGCAGAACGAGTGATTGTTCATGTGTCTACGCTGCAGGTTTGGAAGGGGATCACTGATGGGGAGCTCGATGTGTTGGACACATTTGAAGATAAATAGTATGTGAGGGAAGTTGTTGGCATATCACTGTCGTAAGTCCATTCGCCGGCCTAGGTCTCTGCTTCAGCTCATGGTAGCCGGATTCATGCCGAGATGCAAAATTTAGTGGAATGTTTAGTTGAAATCAGTTATCCTGACACCCCTTTTCATTATTGAGCCTTCTGTTTTGGGGCACGCAGATAGAACTACTATCAATTGGTTTTGTTCTATCATGAAAGACCACATTTTGTTTGGCACTTAGAGAGCAATTCTTCACTAGAATGTTCCACGGAAAGAGGATTGAGTACTTCGGATTTGCAGGATTCGGCGGATACAATGATCGCCTGTGCATACATATGGGGGAATGTAGATGATCCTAACCTCTATAGTGAATGGGATTTTGATGTGAGTATTTCCCTTCATGCTAATCGTAAGTATTTTTCGTATATTGATTGAAAGGTAGACAAACATAGCCACTAGCTAACTAAGCGCATGCACCAATCTGGTGATGCTATGAGAACCAAAGATGTTGCAACATATGTTTATTAAATTACATGTATAATGCTACTATTTGTTAAACAGTCTCCATTTTCTCAGTTGGCCCAATACTTTTGCTGATCAGAATTTTGGTACGAAGAATAACATCACTAATTTACTAGCTCTAAGAAAAGCACATGCTTGAACTCCTGAATATGTCACTGTGTGCTTCCAACCGTTATATGATGTTTGGCAATGTCATTTTCTTTGGATTCCCGGGGCATATTTCAGTAGTATCTGTTCAAGCACTAACATGTACTACTATGTTGCTTCTCCATCACTTCTGGTTCGTGAAGGTCGACGGCCCTGCCGACGCGAGAAATATCGGGTCGCCGTCGCCCATTGGGAGCTCCCTCTCCTTCCTGCATTCTTATCGTGGTGTCAGGGACCAACGATCGAACGCCAGCACGATGGAGCTACTGTGCTGCTTCGTTTCCTCAGGTCGTCCAAGCGCGTCCTCTTTCCCAGCCAACCATCATCAAGATCCGACGTCCTCTGTCCTTTTTTCCGATTAGTGTGAGCAAGCCTCCACTACCTGCTTCCAACTTTGTAAAATTTGTTGTTGTAGTTGGCAATAGAGGCGCCTAGATGCAAAGCTACAGGTTTACATGGGCACTGCTGGCCGCTGCCCCCTTGCCCCCTAGCCAGTAGGGTCATCCATGACTAGGGCCCCCAAGCTAAGGAGTAACATGTTGCAGCTTTTGCCCACCACCATGTATGAGACATGGAAATCTAGATAGCTGCAGGTTTGTGGGACAGTCATCCTCACCATGTGTTTTCTGATATGCTCCCATGTAGATATATATAAATTGTGTTTATATATTATAAGCATTTGTAAAATGTTCATGTACAATGCAGTATGCAACAATAAATCACATGTCCTAGCAATGGCTACTTAAAATTACTCTTATCACCTTAGACTAAGTTGTATGAATTAGATGACTGAGCACTTATGTTTTCGTAGTAGGTTTTGTGTCCTTCGTGCACTTACAATTCAGAGATAAATTTGGTACATGGCTGATTGACTTTGTTCGAGTGGATTACCAGTTTAGCAGTAATGATGGACTTTGTTTATTTGGAGCACCAATTTAGCAACAACTCTGTTGTAACTTTGCAACGCAACCAACATCAAGTGTCACACTGGTAGTCTAGGGTCAGTTCAAAATTCGAATTAGTGATAGTTTAATCTACGTGTAGTTCATCATCCATTACTGAATCACCAAAGATTGATTTTATTGACACAAGATTCTCTACCTGTTGTTTTCTATTAGGTAAAAATAGTTATTGGCTCCTCTTGTAATCTACAATAAGTATCCCTTTTAACACTCATTTAAGTAGAATTTATTATTATTATTGTGGAAGCAGAAAAACACTTGAGAAGGATTTCATTTAGTATGTACTTGAGTTTTCAGACTCTATTGTTAACATGGATTTTCCTTCTGCTAGAGAGGCTGGTGCCAAATCAACATCAGAACAATAGCAAGTTAACAAATGAGGAGGCAGGAGTTGTACTGTGACTACTATTAGATCTGTTTTTGCACTTTAAAATTTTATATCAGAATGAATCTCAAAGGTATAACATCTGCAAAGTGCTAGCGTCGGCCTACGGATGAGAAGATTGTGTTCTTCTAAATGTAATGAGGCATGAGCCACAAACTCTTCATAGAACTTTGAAGCAAAATATTGATCCACTGCATGCATATATGATTGCGAACCAAATTTTTTCAATCCGTTCCTTTTTACCATAATATTTTTTGGGTGATGTAACATCAGTATATTATTGGTACAATTAAGTGATATTAATAGTACTTGATTTATCTAGGCATAAAAATGTCGAGATAATAGCTCTAGCACTCATGCCCACAATTTGAAAATGGTAGGACTATCAGTGATAACCCCCCCCCTACACATATAGCATTTTTTTCACCCGTTGCATCGCACGTGCATTTTTGCTAGTTAGATTAATAAATGGATTATTAATAATAGGGCAATTATCCTGCTAATGGCCAATTAGCCTACTAATTGTGTTTTTCCATTGCAAACGGTTATTGAGAAAACACCGTGGATGACGACGTTAGGCAACGCACACAGTTTCTAGGAATAAACCGTCTTGGATCAATGAACAATCACACACGACATCCTCTTGAAAACTGTTTGCGTTAGGCCCCCTTGCGCAAATGTTTACCACATAAAAAGTGTGTGATGGACAACCTTTGCCACATAGTTTCTTCTATGCACCGTGTGTGATGCATCCAGTAACGCAAATGATAAAATTGTTAACATCGTGCGCAATGGCAACACTATCACAAACAATTTAATGGGGAAAATTGTGTGTGATGTACCTGCGAACGGAAATGTTTTCCTTGGAGTGACTGTGTAGGATGTATATATGAACGGAAACGTACTTGGATTAACTGTGTGGGATGTACATACTAACGGAAACATATTGTGACAGCCTGGTTTTTGCCTTCTCTCCTTTTCCGGACTTTCAGTTGCTTTTGCTTTGGATTTGGAGTTTTGAATCAATTCAAATGCACATGAACACTTGGGCCTACCCTTGATTTTAAACCAAGTGACCCATCCACCTCTAACTCACCTTTTCTTCTCTGAAAAACTCCAACAAAAGCCCAATAGATATTTTTCATAAAAGAAAAATATTCATTTTCCTCCCTGAAAATCATTTCAGAGAAGAATGCTCCAAAGAAACCCCTAGATTTCTTGCTCCAAAAATCCTGAATAAATTCACAAATATTATTTGAACCCTGGGGCACCTTCCTGAGAAAAAATATTGCATAACTTTTTGTAATATTTTTGCTACAGAAAATCATTTCTGTTCTGGACAGAATGATCACTTTGCGCAGCAAGTATATTTTTGCTTGATCTTTTGGGGCTGATCTTTTCTGAGCTTGATTACCTTCCTAAGAGGTCACTAAACCCCAAAGCACAGCCCTAACTCCGACTAGATTTCTCTCAGTTAAGTTCACAAGTTTCTGTCCAGAAACTTGCCAGGAAGATAGCCACTCCCACAATGCACCTGTGATCCAGCCAAGCATGCAAAACAACTAAAACCACTAAGGACTAGCTGTCAGACATGTTGTTTCGGCTTAGCTCAGCCTGATGCCATAGTTCATGCAGTGACCACGTTTGTCCAAGGGGGTTGACATGCGTTCGACACGCTTTGCGTTGCGCCAACGCCTCTGTTTCGCGCATGCTCGCTGCCCGCACCTCAACACCTTGCCAAACCACGCCACCATCTTTGTTTGAGCCCCCTTAACTGCAACCTGGCACTCGCCGACGCCGGAGCTCGCTGCAGTTAGCACGGGCATGGCGTGGCCAATGCAACAGTGCGCTCGTGCCCCTGTGATCGTCGTGTACCGCGCTCCTGTGCTCGTCCCAGCTCGCCTACAACTCCCGCGTAACCTCCAGCTTCTTCCCCCTCTCTCACTGACACCATTCATAACTGGGCGAGGCTTCAGAGAACTTCGGCGAGCTCTCGATCCCCGCCTCGGCCTCGGCTATAAATAGAGCTCCCCGAGCTCGTTCCTCTCCTCACACCCCCTCATCACACCTCCACACACCCGTAGAACGTCGCAGCCTGGCTGGGCAGGCCTCTGGCCGCCATCACTGCCCCGAGCTCGCCGGTGATCCCCCTCCTCTTCCCCCACCCACTCCAGAGTCGCTAGAGCTCAGCTAACCACTCCGGCGTGTTCGTGATGATCCACCGGTGCAGGCTGGTGCTGTTGGCCCTGCTGGACTGGCCCTGCGTCGCCGGAACCACCATCTTCGACGAGCTCCGCCCGATGCCGCCTATGGAGAGCTCCGTTTCAATCCCGTTCAGCCACCCCTACCACGCTACGGGTACGGGCAGGTGCGCCTCGATCTCCTCTTCAATCCTATCCCTCTAGATCTCGTCGTCGGGCACTCCTCACCAGAGAAAGCGCTGTCGCCACGCCGTCCGCCTCTGTTTCTCTTTCTCTCCCCCTTTGACCTGACAGTTAGGGCCTGCTGTCAGCCTCTCAGGCCGTGCAGAAAGTAGTATGAGTGGTGGTGCCCTGGTGTTTTACACCTTCGACATCACCCCCCTAGTTTTTCTTTTTAATTCAAATTTAGTTCAAATTTGACCAGAACTTTGACTAGCTGTAACTTTTATTCTACAACTCCAAATGAGTTGACTCTTTTTTCATTCTGTTCTTACTGAAAATCCTAGCGGCACACCCAAGATGGGATTTTTCCTTGCTGCCTAGAATTTCTAGTAATTTTCAGAAGTGTTCTTGATATTTTTATTTTTGTCATTTGATTTATTTCTAGAAGGTGAAGCTTGTCTTGAAGGCATCCAGGAGGAGTGTGAAGCTCCTCTGCACTAAGGCAAGCCACAACAACATGATCATGATGTCTTTGCAATATCCATGATTTTCTACTTGAATTTATATGATATTCATTGCATATAGTATTAAAAATAAATGATGTTTGTGTTATTTAGTTTGTCATGATCAAAATGCTTAGTTAACAGAAATGAATGCTTGAACTAGTGAGATATAGCTTGAGTAGTTAATCTAAATAAATTTTGTCATGATTATAGTATTATGATCATGAGTATTATTTTTGCTATATGAAAAATGAGTTTTATTTGATAAATACCAACTAAAGTGATGAGTAGAAATAACCAGCAAGAAAGGACCAAAAATGTTACAAGTTGAGTTTGTGCAAGTAGAATGTTGAATATGGTTGATCTGTTACTGTTAAGTGATATATGATGCATGATACATGGTTGCATGAGCATGGCATATTGTGACTCGAGCATTTTATTTTCAAGTTAAACCTGATAATAATGGAACTTGAACTTAAAAGATGGTCTGGTCATGGTGCCACCGAATCGGGCTGCCAAGTGCAACCACATTTGCCTTAGTATGGGGAGGCCGTAGTCGTTCTGTTGTCATGCCTCTTGTCGGTGCCTCCAACCAGGGAAGGTTATGGGCGTGCGTTACCCTGGCCCGGTAAGCAGACATAATCTTGTGGACCTGTTGTTGTTATGGTACCGTGTCCCCGTTTGGGACTGTTTATTTTCCACGACGGTGGTAGTTTTGCCTTTGGTAGGCTCGGTCACCCAGGACTGATCCCAGAGGGGAGTTGGTCGGAGTGGCCGTAAGAGTGTCATGGCAATGGGAGGGTTCTGTCGGAATGTCGTTGGTCCACCCGAATGGGAGTGCGAGGCCATGGGTTCCGTGGTGCGGGTAAAGTGTGCTACCTCTGCAGAGTGTATTAATGTATTGATAGCCGTGCCCGTGGATAAGGGTCTAGTTTGTAAGGAAGTCACACCATGGATCAACTTTCATAAATAATCTTGCACACTAAGTTATTTGCATTGCATTGGTTGAGTTATGATGATGTCAGTGAGACTAACTGTTGTGGTATTACTTGTGATCCGGGAGTGATCACTGTTTGGTTATGATGTAACCTATTGAACCAAGTGTGGTTTTGTTCGTGGTCCGTCGTGATCACTGTTCAGTTGCGGGGCAACCCGTTGGTAAGAGAGTTCGAGTGACTCAATGAACAAGTTTGGTCACTACATGAGTAGCATGTTGACACTTGCATTGAACTTGTTTAAATGTCATGATGTCGTTTGTCATTACAGCTTTGCTTGCTGTGAGCTTGCAAGTACATTCAATGTACTAACCTAGTGTGTTATGCCAGATTTCAAGAAAGTCTAACTAGAACGGAGTGCTGCCGTGTCTAGACCGTGTCCACATCGGTGTCCCTATGCTATGGAGTCCCGCTGCATCGTTATTCTGCTGTCATGTAGATGTCATGCTCGAGGCCCCTTTATGTTCACTAAATAATGTACATATTGTTCCGCAGCACCGAGTGTGCCGCTTGGCCTCGCTACTTGATGTAATGTAACACTAAGCTTCCGCTAGTTTCAATAAAGCGGTGATTTTTGTACCAAGATGTTGTGTGTTGCCAGAAGACATGATCTCTGGGTTGGCAATGCAAGGTAAACCGGTTGCTCTGAGCCGGGGTGCAATAATGCTTGGTACCAGAGCCGCGTTGACTGTAGGACAAGCTAGACCCCGACACGCAAAGTAAACGTTCGTTAGTTGCTAATTGAGTGTTGTTAGTATTTGCATATGGATGTTGCACTGCATTACATGCATTAGACTTATTGTTATTTCTAACCTGTTAATAGTTGTGAGCATAGATGGCTCCGGTGCTGTATCCATGTCAGTTGCAGCTGATGCCCTACGCTTCTCCGCATCTCCTTCGTAGCGTGTGGAGTTGACTGTACCCTCACAGTGACGACCCAGCATATCGGGTGTACTGGGAGCGTCTAGCTGACTCCGTGTATGAGTATCACACCATGGTTACCCTGCGCACCAGTTCGTCAGCGGGTTCTTACCGTCGTACCTCTCGGAGCGGTTATGCATCCACCACCGCTCAGGCCGTCCAGTATGCTACATTCGAGATTCTTGTTGAGTTAAGCTATGCTGAGGCTCGGATGCATAACCACCCAGGTTTTTGTTTCTACCCATCCCTTCACGATGATGGTCGTGTTCGCTTTCATTCTGTTGATCCAACGTCTGATAGTGACACTAGCCACCTTTCTCTATGTATCACTTCTTACTTATCTTCTGATTCACAAGTTGGCTCGAGAGCTGAATCATGCGCGTTCTGCTTTAGCCGCCGCTAGATCCTACCCTACTCCACCTTCTATGGGATTTACTCCTTATATTGTGCCCAATTCTAGTTCACCTATTTCTCCGGTTATTCCCACGAGTAGCTCGGGCACCTTGACGATGAACCCACACAGTTCTCCTGTTGAGTGGGCGTCCCCACAGCTCCCATGATCCCTTCTCGTTCCGCACCTACCCCTGAGGGAGAGCCCTCAAGGCAGCATCGTCGTGTTACCTTTAACTCGGAGGTTTCGGTTGGAGTCCTCAGTTCACGATCTGGGTACGACTCAGTAGAGGATCTGGCAGCACAAGCAGAGTCCTTGAGCGTCTGAGTATCAGCAGTGGTCATGTGATGTAGGGATGTAGTTGTATGAGCTATGATGCATGCATGCGAGTAGTCGCACCCGTCATGATGTTTACCTTTAATGTATGAGTCTATGCATAATTATTTTGGAACTTTTTATTTGATCGCCGTGTTTTTCTATTTGTTAACTTTTCTAGGTTTGTCCCTGGCTTTTTTTTCCATGATTGGATGTTTCTCATCTCGATTGCTATTATTGGGAAAATAAATAGTAGGATGACGCGTGGAGGCAGCAGCACACAGTCTTGTGAGGATGTCCCTGTTCGTCGTTCAGCAAGACAGGCAAGACGCTCCCCCGAGCCGTATCCGCAACCACTGCCTCCACCGCCAAATCCACCCTCCACTGAACAAATTATGAGAATGTTTGAGGAAAGAAGGAATAATGATCTGATTGAGTTGTTAAAAAGTGTTCAAGCCATGGTTGGACAGACTGGAAATCCAAATGGCCATCACTCCAAGCTATTAGATTTTCAAAGGATTAAGCCTCCCAGTTTCAGTCAAGTGGTTGACCCTTTGGAAGCAGATGATTGGTTGAGAACCATTAAGAAGAAACTTGAGATTGCTCTTACTGATGAAGCTTGATAAGGTTCCATTATCTACCCACTATCCTGAAGGAGCCGCTGCTATATGGTGGGATAATGCTAAAACTCTATGGCCTGTGGGAGAAGAAATTACGTGGAATAATTTCAAGGACCAATTTCTCAAGTATCATATTCCAGCTGGTATCATGAAGGTCAAGCAATGCCAATTTCTTACTCTCACTCAAGGCAGTCTGTCAGTAAGCGAATATTTGCACAAGTTCAACCATATGGCCCCTTATTCCCTTTATGATGTGGCCACGGAAGAAAGAAAGATCGACGGGTTCCCTGGAGAATTAAATCAACACCTCAGGAGTGCTCTCTGCATGCTCGACTTTCCAGATTTTCAGTCGCTGGTGAACAAGGCTCTCATTGCAGAAAGAGAGTACAAGCGTGTGCAAGACAATCACCCCGCAAATAATGACCACAAGTGCAAATTTGAGACAAGGAAGGACGGATAGCCCATTCAGAAGGCCCGCACCTGTCAACAGACTCAAGTGGAGTATAAACCAAATTGGTAGCAAAATGTGAACAAGACCACTACTCAAGTCAAGAATGTTGTGACAAGTCTAGTGCACAAGGAGCGTCAGTGCAACAATGCTTGCTTTAATTGTGTCCTGACCGGACATTATGCTAGGCAGTGTCCCAAGAAGTCGAATGCCCCGTTCTGGCCCCAAGTCAATCACATGGGGCCATACCATACCCAGAAGCTCATCCAAGGGCAAGTTCATAATCTCTCCATAGAAGAAGCCCTGGAAAACCCTGAAGTCGTCATTGTATGTTTCTCGTAAATAACATACCTGCAATAATTTTATTTGACTCTAGGGCTTCCCACTCTTTTATTTCTCAGAGTTTCGTTGCCCAAAACAAATTTTCTTGTTCGCTTTTGGGAAAAAGAATGCTGGTTCAATCCCTGGGCTCCGTGATCAAAAGCCATCTGGTCTGCAAAAATTTGGAAATTCATATCAAGGGAGTCTGTTTTCCAACCACTGTGATAGTCATCAAGTCTGCCAAGTTGTATGTTATTTTGGGAATGAACTGGTTGACTCGGTATCAAGTATGCATAAATTGTGCGACCCAAGAAGTCACCGTGACAAATCAGGAAGGCCAAACCATAAAATTTATTACCCACCAAGGTATACCCAAAAGGGAAATGGTCTTCACTGCAGTAGCGGAAGAATTGGATCTGATTCCGGTGGTGAGTGAATTTCCCGATGTATTCCCCAAAGAATTGCCTAGAATGCCCCTAGATAGAGAGCTTGAGTTTACAATTGATCTTGTACCTGGGACTGCACCGCTGTATAAAAAGTATTATCGGATGCCTTCCTCCGAACTCGTGGAATTAAAGAAGCAGTTGGATGAGATGCTGCAGAATGGATATATTCCCCCAAGTTCTTCACCATGGGGATTGAGGAAGTCCTGGATAAGGGAGTATCCGGACTGCCGGACTATATTCGTCGTCCGGACTATAGAAGCGTCAAGATACAAGACTCAAGACTTCGGCTCATGTCCGGATGGGACTCTCCTTTGTGTGGAAGACAAGCTTGGTGATCCGGATATTATGTTTCCTTCCTTGTAACCGACTCCATTTAAACCCTAGCTCTCCGGTGTATATATAAACCGGAGAGGATGGTCCTTAGAAGGCCGATCACGTTTACAATCATACCATCATAGGCTAGCTCTTAGGGTTTAGCCTCTACGATCTCGTGGTAGATTTACTCTTGTACTACTCATATCTTCAATATTAATCAAGCAGGAAGTAGGGTTTTACCTCCATCGAAAGGGCCCGAACCTGGGTAAACATTGTGTCCCTTCCTTCCTATTACCATCAGCCTAAGACGCACAGATCGGGACCCCCTACCCGAGATCCGCCGGTTTTGACACCGACATTGGTGCTTTCATTGAGAGTTCCTCTGTGTCGTCGCTTCAAGGCTTGATGGCGTCTTCAATCGTCAACAACACAGTCCAGGGTGAGACTTTTCTCCCCGAACAGATCTTTGTGTTCGGCGGCTTTGCACTGCGGGCCAATTCGCTTGGCCAGTTGGAGCAGATCGATAGCTTCACCCCTGGCCACCAGATCGGGTTCGGAAACTTGAACTACACGGCAGATATCCGCGGAGACTTGATCTTCGACGGATTCGAGTCTGTGCCAGGAACGCCGGACAGTCACGACGAGCATGGCCTGGACCTGCTGTCGGACAATGCTCGTGACATCATCCCCGAAGCTACCTCAGATCCACATCCAGGGCAGGTTACGTTGCCTATGGATGGAGGGCTGGACCCCGCCCCGCAGGCTGCACACTCATTGGCGGTGGAGCCGAACATAGGTCTCACCTCTGTGGGGGCCTGTAACCCTGGGCCCCCGGACTCTTATCCGGCTGTTGGCCCTGGCCCGCACACTCTCGAGCCAGCCGAGCCAGGTTGGGCTCTGGTGATGGAGTTTACCGCTGCGGACACCTTTCAGCACTCGCCTTTTGGCGACATGCTGAACTCATTAAAGTCTCTCTCTCTCTCTCTGTCAGGAGGCTCTGAGCCGAACTATGTCCAGCTTGAGTGGGAAGCAGGCAATGAAGGAATTCGCTGCCCACCCACCACCCACTTTGTCGCCACGATCGATGATTTAACCGACGTGCTCTACTTCGACTTCGAAGACATCGACGGTATGGACGACGATGCAGGAGACATACAGGAGCCACAGCTCACAGGGCAGTGGACAGCCACCTCTTCAAACGATATATACATGGTGGACATTCCAAAATAAACCAATGGCGACGAGGCAGTGGAGGACAACCCCTCGGGAGGAAAAGCAAAACATGGGCGTCCCCGACGCCACCCCAAACCCCGCCACATCAATACCGGCCCCGGAGATGATCCAGATAGTGCCGAAGAGAAATACCGTACTGATCATTCCAACTTCAAGCAAGCCGGACAGGCCACAGTGGGATACTTGGAAAGGGACAACTATACACCCCCCTCCGAAGATGAGGTCAGCCTCGACAATGACGAATTCGGCGTGCCTGAAGACCCAGTGGAACAAGTTCGCTTTCAGCGACGACTCATAGCCACGGCAAAGAATCTGCAAAGGAAGCAAGAGCAGCTTAAAGCCGACCAGGATTTGCTAATGGATAGGTGGACCAAGATCCTGGCGACCAAAAAGTACGGACTCGACCACCCTAATACAGGACACACATGGCACACCCGGCTACCTCAACCTAAGCAGGAGAACCAAAGGCATACAACCCGACGTCCGCACACCACCATGGTCCAAGAAGGCAAGAAAGATACACGAAGAAGCAGCCTCAAGCCCCAGCGCAACGGTCATAAACGGCAAATCGGGGAAGCTGGTATTAAGTTCAGCAAATCCCAGTCCGGTCAACGGACAAATAACAGCTCAAGCCTATTCGGCCACAACCACAAACTCGATCAGTCGTGCAAAATTCACAGTACTCCCAAAGGAACGGCCAAACATACTAATAGAGAATGCAGAATCTTCAAAACAAAGCGACCAGTCGTATGTCAGAAACAATGAAGGGAGGTGTCTAGTCAAGAGACCCCCAGGGCGCAAACAATACGGTCGATCGCCCCACACCAGACAAACCACAGCAATTCAATTGCGTACCCCCAGACCTAACAGTCCAGGGGATCCTAACTCATAAAGCCCCCGTGGGTATGAATGTACAAATAGCACCTTCTACAAGGTGTCAGGCACAAAGGCCAGATTCACTGGCCAGCCGCTCTAACAGTTGTTTTCAGATAACCAAATAAGGTCACGCCATCAGCGCATTCCCCCATACAGTATCACACCGTATGCTAACAGGATGAGCCACGTCGGCTGGATTCTAATCATCAGGCCAGCACCGGTGATATACTCACGCCTGCGTGCGTGCCTGTTAATATTTTGATATGACAGCCAACTATCCGGACACCAGCTAAGGAGTCCATGCTGCTTCCTGGCATAGCGGATGAGGTCACCAGAGTCCGATAAAGAACCCTTAGACCAACCACAGGAGGGCGTTCGGCGGCCTCCGCACATATACCTTCACAATCTAACCTCTATGCAGAACAGGTTTGGCGGCGTGGAGTGAGCCCGGACACACAAGGAGAGGACCACGCAGGTAGAAGGCAGTTCGGATTTACTTTCAATCCACTCACAGCCCCCTCCATGTCCGGCCATTACAGGTTCCGCCAAAAAACCATCTCTTTTTTATAATCATAAATCGCATTCATATGCATAGACATATCATATTACTGCAATGCGTAGACTTAAATAAACATGCACCGGCCGTCGTTTATCATCGACGCCTCTTTGCCATAAAAACGGCAGCCACGCTTTGTGTTACGCCCGGTTATACCAGGGGCTCTACAGTACGGCAATAAAGTCCGACCACCTTCCCAGTTGCTCGGCACCCCAAACTTATAGCACTATATGCATCAGCTCCGAATCATGTCTTGGGTCATTGGTTGGGTTTGCCCGGCTCTCATGTTTTGGTACCTTACGTTATGTTCCGTCGGCTAAGGTAGTGCTGGGAGAACTACTGCGATTGTGTCCCGGTTCTGTCGGACGAGCACCTCCGTAGAGAAAGCCGAAAACTGACTGTCATGATGAGGCGAGAGTTGGTCAGCTATTCAAGAGTCATAAAATCCTTAAAGATTTATTCTGCATAACGCCACTATAAAATGCAGATTGCGACGGATCGGTCTTCCGATCAGGTGCCAATAGAGCCCCTAGTCCGGCCTTCCGAACACTAGGGGCTGCGCCGACCATACTCGAATTCCTACGGCTAAGTGAGAGTAGTAAAGCCCTATTGTCTGATTGCCTGGTTCGTGGTGAGAAACACCTCCTTACAAGGACCCAATCATGGGATAAAGAGTGTTCAGAAACACCCCGTACACCCCCGTACTTCTCACGTGGGGGCTGAAGCCGACGACTGGCCAACTCTCAGAATTCACATACAATAAACAGCCGCAAAGGAAGAACATATGTTCAAACAAAACAGGCAACATATAATAAAAAGTGTCATTATCCCATATTACAAACGTTGGCAAAAACGCCCTCAGGGAAATATAACGTCTTTGGTGCACTTATCCGCTGCCAGGCGGGCACCCTTCATTACACCTTCATAATACAGTCCGGGCTTGCGATGCTCCTTACCCTCTGGTGGCCCCTCAGTTATCAGCTTCTCCGCATCAAGCTTACCCCAATGCACTTTTGCATGGGCAAGCGCCATTCGCGCACCTTCTATACTGACTAATCACTTGGTAGTATCAAGCCGAGGACAGGCACCCACAAGCCGTTTCACGAGTCCTAAGTAACTGCTTGGAATTGGCTCTGCAGGCCACAGCCAGATAATCAAGTCCTTCAGGGCTAGTTCGGCCGCCTGGTGCAGTTCGACCAACTGCTTCAGCTGATCGATAAAAGGCACCGGATAGTTCGGCACCAGATACCGCGACCAGAAGTCCCTCCCCGCAGACTCCCTCTCCTCGATCCGGTAAAATTGGGCAGCATCTGATATGCTGTGAGGCAGATCCGCAAATGCCCCTGTAAAAACAAGAATTCAGCTTGCCGCTTAGAGTTATATGTGCTATAACGCAATAATGGCCATAGATTCAACAGGCCTTACCAGCCGCAACTTTCCGGGCCTCTTGAATGTCCCGTACAGTACCTCGGGCTTCTTCCCGAGCATCTTCTGCGGCTTGGAAAGCTTGGGCGAGTTTGGATTCTTTCCCTTCTAAACTCTGCTCCAAGCTCTCGCTTTTCATCACAGCATCCTGGAGCTCCCGCTCAGCCGTGACGACCCTGGCCTCGTGTTTTTCACGCAGCGCCTATTCGGCGGCAGCCCTCTCTTGGGCCTCAGTCACTGCCTTCTTCAGTGCCTCATATTCAGCACTCGCTCCTAGGGCGCATAACATAAATACTTTTCAATAAGCACACTTATTCACTTGTGCCCAATGCAAGACAATGTTTAACATACCCTGTTTCTCTTCTAATTGCTTCTTCACACAGCCAAGTTCTGCTTCGGCCCGTCCCAGGCTCTGCTTTAGTTCGGACACTTCTGCATCATGAGCGGCAGTCCTCTCCGCAGCCGCCTATTTTCAAACAAATGGGTATACATCATTAAAAAAAGGTTCCCATTACAAATAGAGGGTGTGAACCCCTGCCCGGCTTACTTTCGCCGGACAGTGTATCAGGGGCTACTCCTCATATCATGATAATCCTCCAAAGGTTCCTTAGAAACCATACCTCAAAAGCCTTTATAAGGCCAAGACAGGACTCATTCAGCCCGCTTTCGGCAGCCTGAATCCTTCCAACCACCGCACCCATAAGGGTCCGATGTTCATCAACGACGAACGCGTTCTTTAACGCTGTCAACAGACCACCCGGCAGCTCAGCGTAAACTGAGGTTGCCAGCAGAGTAGGAAAACCTCCCTCCATGGTGGACGGCCGCTCGCCCGATCCTGGAGCCTTAAAGGCCTCCAGAACCGTATCCGGCCCTGAGTCTCTTTGAGACGACACCTCGGTGTCGCGCCCAGACTTCGGAAAAGAAGTCCCCGGAGGCGTCTCGCTCGCCACAACATTCGATCTCAACGAATCCTCCGATGAGGACTGTCCGGCAGGAGACCCCGCTGGGCTGTATGAAATGCGGCGACAGTTAAAACTATTTTGCCCAGATGACCCTGGATACATAGGTGTATTCAGGTTTCGGTTGCTTACGATTTTCCCAGGGGCTGGGCCTCGGGATCCCACTCCGGGCTGTTATCGACGGTCGGGGTGGATGCCTCTGGAAGGGAACCTCGCGCTCTCTTGGGCGATTCGGCCTCCAGGGACGGGGAAGCCGCGCGCTTCTTCCCGCCTGCAGAGCGAGGCTGGTCCTCCTCTAGCTCCTCCTCTTCGTCTTCAGAAGAAGGAGCGTCGTTGGAGCCTTCGGATTTGGCATCCGAAGCCCCGCGACAACTGAGGCCCCTCCAGGTCTTCTTGACCTCCTTGGAGGCCTCCTTCTTTGGCGCCTTGTAAGGCGCAGGGACCAGCATCTTCGTAAGAAGAGGTCCGGCCGGTTCCTCTGGCAACGGGGCCGGGCATTGTATCAGCTCCACCCTTTTTATCCATCCCTAAAGCAATAATGAAGCACAGTTAAAACGTCCTCCTCATCATATGCCAGCTGAAGCCTGGAGGAACAGGGCGTGCCTATAACTTACCGGGCTTGCAAAGTGGGATAACTGATACCCCCAATCCGCGGAAGAGTCCGGCCATGATTTGCTGGACTTAAAGAGCACCTTCCAGATATCCTCGTGGGAGGAATCGTAGAGCTCCCGGAGGGTTTGGTGCTCGGTTGGGTCGAATTCCCACAAAGTACAGGCTCGACGCTGGCAAGGGAGAACCAGTCGAACTAGCATCACCTGGACCACGTCAACAAGTTTTACGTCCTTGTCGACCATACTCCGAACACGCGTCTGGAGCAGTGACAGCTCATCAGACGAGCACCAGTTCGGGCCCTTCTCGGGCCAGGACATAAGCCGCAGTGGAGCTCCGGATCTGAACTCAGGAGCTGCTGCCCATTTTTCGCCGCGCGGTTCGGTGCTATAAAACCACTGCTACTGCCACTCCTTGACGGAGTCGTTGAAAGTGCCCTTTGGCCAAACAACCTTGGGCATCTTGCTCACCATGGCCCACCACACTCGGCGTGTTCACCACTCACCACCTTGGGATTCACATTGAAAATCTTCAGCCACGGGCCAAAGTGAGGCGGAATCCGGAGGAAGGCCTCGCAAATGACGATGAACGTCGAGATATTGAGAAAAGAGTTGGGGGAAAGATCGTGAAAGTCAATCCCGTAGTAATACATGACTCCCGAATGAATGGGTGGAGGGGAAACCCGAGCCCGCGGACAAAATGGTGAAGGAACACGACTCTCTCATGGGGCTCTAGAGTAGGGATAACCTGTCCCGCCGATGGGAGACTGTGGCCTATCTTCTTGGCCAAATACCCGGCTTCTCGGAGTCTCTTGATATCCTTCTCCCGGACGGTAGAGGCCATCCATTTGCCTCCTGCTCCGGATTCGGACATCTTAGAAAAACCTCTCTTCGATGGAGAAGAAGAGCGCTCGGGCGTTGGGTCTCGAGCGGAGGGGAATGAGCTAGCGGAAGGAGAAGTCATGGGTAAAAGAGGAAAATGCCCTATCTCTTTATAAGAGAAGGTAAGGAGCTTTTTTGCACCTCCCCACTTGCCTAGTGGAACCCGCTAGTCTCCCACTCGCTGCGATTAGCGGTACGGTTGGATTACCCATACCCGTATTGATGAGAATCCCGTGATGAGGGGACACGATCTTCGCTTCAACAAGACGTGCTAAGGAAACTGCCTCGCAGTATATGTTGTGGCTGGTAGTGGAAAAACGTTTCGACCTAACCAAAAAGGGCATCTCACGTCGTCTAATAATTGTCAGTTGAAGTATCATTCTCTCTACGGTGATACGTGAGGATCATTTTGCAGATCTGGACACGACCTACGTGTTCGATAATAACCTTGGAGTACTCGGAGAAGGAACCTGCCTTGCAATGCCGAAGACAAGACTGCGCGCCGGACTCATCGTCATTGAAGCCTGATTCAGGGGCTACTGAGGGAGTCCTGGATAAGGGGGTATCCGGACTGCCGGACTATATTCATTGTCCGGACTATAGAAGCATCAAGATACAAGACTCAAGACTTTGGATCGTGTCCGGATGGGACTCTCCTTTGCATGGAAGACAAGCTTGACGATCCGGATATTATGTTTCCTTCCTTGTAACCGACTCCATGTAAACCCTAGCTCTCCGGTGTCTATATAAACTGGAGAGGATGGTCCTTAGAAGGCCGATCACATTTACAATCATACCATCATAGGCTAGCTCTTAGGGTTTAGCATCTACGATCTTGTGGTAGATCTACTCTTGTACTACTCATATATTCAATATTAATCAAGCTGGAAGTAGGGTTTTACCTCCATCGAGAGGGCCCGAACCGGGGTAAACATTGTGTCCCTTGCTTCCTTTTACCATCAGCCTAAGACGCACAAATCGGGACCCCCTACCCGAGATCCGCCGGTTTTGACACCGACGGGGATGACCTGCAATATTTGTAGACAAGAAAGATGGTGGTCTCAGAATTTGCATGGAGTACCGTCAACTGAACGATGTCACCATCAAGAACAAATACCCACTACCAAGGATTGATGATTTGTTCGATCAGCTCAGTGGTGCAAAGGTATTTTCCAAGATTGATTTAAGGACCGAGTACCATCAACTGAAGATCAAGAAGGAAGATATTCCTAAGACCGCGTTCACTACCTGTTACGGTCTTTATGAATATACAGTGATGTCCTTCGGTCTCATAAATGCCCCTGCCTTTTTCATGCATATGATTAATAAGGTGTTCATGGAATTTTTGGATAAGTTTGTGGTGGTTTTCATTGATGATATTCTCATATACTCTAGAAGTGACGAGGAACACAAGGAACACCTCCGAGCAGTCTTACAGAGACTCCGTGACCATCAGTTGTATGCAAAATTCAGCAGGTGTTAGTTTGGCTAAAACAAGTCGGCTTTCTAGGGAATGTTCTGTCGGCAGAAGGTATCGCAGTGGACCCCAACAAAGTGAAAGATGTGCTTGATTGGGAAGCACACACGACAGTATCCGAAGTCCGGGGTTTTCTTGGATTAGACGGATACTACTGCTGGTTCATTGAAGGATTCTCCAAAGTTGCCAAACCAATGACAGAACTCCTCAAGAAAGACAAGAAGTTTGAATGGACTGAAGATTGCGAGCAGAGCTTTAACAAGCTAAAAACCAGATTGACATCAGCACCAGTCCTGACTCTTCCAGACATTTACCGTAGCTTTGATGTGTATTGTGACGCATCCAGGAAAGGTATTGGGTGCGTACTTATGCAAGATGGCAAGGTGGTAGCTTACGCATCTCGCCAGCTACAACCTCATGAAGGAAATTATCCCACGCATGATTTGGAACTGGCCGCGGTTGTGCACTCTCTAAAAATTTGGAGACATTATCTCATTGGGAAGAGATGTCAAATATTTACCGACCACAAGAGTCTCAAATATATCTTTACTCAGCCAGACTTAAACCTTCGATAGTGAAGATGGGTCGAGTTGGTCAAGGACTATGATCTGGGAATAAATTACCATCCAGGAAAAGCCAACGTGGTTGCGGATGCCCTCGGTCGCAAGCCTGCCAATTTAAATGCCAAGCTGGAGTCTTTGTCTCCAGAACTCCAGCAAGAGATCGCTCAGCTAAACTTGGTAATTGTAGATGCCGGTCTCGCGAATATTTTGGAAGTAACTCCTACTCTAGAAGAAGAGATTCGCGTGGCACAGGCTGACGACAAGAGTCTACAAGTATGTTTCCATCGTCTGCACGAAGGCAAGACTCAGGATTTCTCAAAGGACGCACTAGGTACACTCAGGTTCCGAGGAAGGATATGTGTACCGAAGCAAGCAGACTTAAAGAAGAAAAATTTGGCAGAAGCACATGAATCTTCATATTCGATACACCCAGGCGGCACCAAAATGTACGAAGATCTTTGATAGATATTTTGGTGGGATGGAATTAAAAGAGACATCGCATACTTTGTCGCCTGTTGTGACATCTGCAACAAAGTAAAGGTGGAACACCAGAAGCCCGCCGGACTTCTCCAACCTCTACCCGTCTCGTAATGGAAATCGGACGATGTCTGGATGGACTTTATCACTGGTCTACCTAGGACTCACCAATGCAATGATTCTATATGGGTCATAGTGGACACGCTGACTAAAGAGGCTCTTTATTCCAATCTGCACCACCTTTTGTGCTGATCAACTCGCACAGTTATGCGTATCTCGTATTGTCTATTTGCATGGAGTACTAAAAACAATCACTTCAGACCGAGGTACATTGTTTACCTCCGCATTTTGGTCCCGAATCCATCAAGCTTTGGGGACCGCTCTCAAATATAGCACCGCCTATCATCCATAGACAGACGGTAAGACCGAGCGAGTGAATCAAATCCTTGAAGATATGCTTAGAGCACGTGCCTTAGCCCATGGACCCAAATGGGAAGATTGTCTGCCATACGCGGAATTCTCGTACAACAACAATTTTCATACCAGTCTGAAAATGTCACCCTTTGAAGCTTTATACGGTCGTAAGTGCCGCACTCCATTAAATTGGTCTCAAACCGGAGACAGCCGTATCTTCGATACTGATCTGATATTGGAGGCAGAGAAACAAGTCAAAGAAATTAGAGATAGACTACAACTGGCTAAGTCACGACAGAAAAGTTATTATGATGCCAAACATCGAGAAGTCAATTTTGAACCAAGTGAACACGTGTGTCTCCGAGTCACCCCCATGAAGGGAGTCAAGAGATTTCAGACCCGAGGCAAATTGGCACCAAGATATATTGGTCCATTCCCGGTTATGACACGAGTTGGCACAGTTGCTTATCAGTTGGAATTGCCACCAGAATTATCATAAGTACACAACGGGTTCCACGTGTCACAGCTGAGAAGGTTCATTTCACCACCCGAGAAGAGAACTGATATGTCAGAAATTGAGCTTGCCAAAGATTTAACTTATGAGGAGAGACCATTCAGAATCATGGATGAGGCAAAAAGGGTCACACGCTGCAAAGCGATCAAATTTTACAAAGTCAAATGGGAGCATCACACCAAAGAAGAAACAACCTGGGAAAGAGAGGAATTTTTAAGGACAACCTACCCAGAACTGTTTTCCCAAGCAGCCGAATCTCGAGGATGAGATTCATCTTAGAGGTTTGTGACAGCCTGGTTTTTGCCTTCTCTCTTTTTCTGGACTTTAAGTTGCTTTTGCTTTGGATTTGGAGTTTTGAATCAATTCAAATGGACTTGAACACTTGGGACTACCCTTGATTTTCACCCAAGTGACCCATCCACCTCTAACTCACCTTTTCTTCTCTGAAAAACTCCAACAAAAGCCAAATGGATATTGTTCATAAAAGAAAAATATTCATTTTTCTCCGTGAAAATCATTTCAGAGAAGAATGCTCCAAAGCAACCCCTAGATTTCTTGCTCCAAAAATCCTGAATAAATTCACAAATATTATTTGAACCCTAGGGCACCTTACTGAGCAAATATATTGCATAACTTTTTGTAATATTTTTGCTACAGAAAATCATTTCTATTCTGGACAAGATGATCACTTTGCACAGCAAGTATATTTTTGCTTGATCTTTTGGGCTGATCTTTTCTGAGCTTCATTACCTTCCTAAGAGATCAGTAAACGCCAAAGCACAACCCTTAACTCCCACTAGATTTTTCTCAGTTAAGCTCACAAGTTTCTGTCCAGAAACTTGCCAGGAAGATAGTCACTCCCATAGTGCACCTCCGATCCAGTCAAGCATGCAAAACAACTAAAACCACTAAGGACTAGCTGTCAGGCATGTTGTTTGGGCTTAGCTCAGCCTGATGCCATAGTTCACACGGTGACCACGTTCGTCCAAGGGGGTTGGCATGCGTCCGGCACGCTCAGCATTGCGCCAACGCCTTTGTTTCGCGTGTGCTCGCTGCGCATGCTGCAACACCTTGCCAAACCGCGCCACCATTTTCGTTTGAGCCCCCTTAACTGCACCCTAGCGCTCACTAACGCTGGAGCTCGCCGCAGCGAGCATGCGCACGGTGTGGCCAACGCAACAGGGCGCCCGTGCCCCTGTGCTCGTCGCGTACCACGCTCCTGTACTCATCGCAGCTCGCCTACAGCTCCCGCATGACCTCCGGCGTCTTCCTCCTCTCTCAATGATGCCATTCATCGCCGGCGAGGCTCCAAAGAACTCTGGCAAGCTCTCGATCCCCGCCTCGGCTATAAATAGAGCTCCCCGAGCTTGTTGCTCTCCTCACACCCACTCATCACACCTCCACACACCCATAGGACGCTGCAGCCCGGCCGGGCAGGCCTCTGGCCATCGTCCCCACCCCGAGCTCGCCGACAATCTCCCTCCTCTGCCCCCACCCACTCCAGAGCCGCTCGAGCTCAGCTGACCACTCTGGCGTGTTCGTGGTGATCCACTGGTGCGTGCTAGTGCTGTTAGAGCTGCTGGACTGGCCCTGCGTTGCCGGACCCACCATCTCCGATGAGTACCGCCCACTGCTGTTGCTAGAGAGCTCCGTTCCAACCCTGTCCGGCAACTCCTAGCCATGCTACTGTTACGGGCTGGTGCGCCTCGATCTCCTCTTCAATCCTATCCCTCTAGATCTCGTCGTCGGGCACTCCTCACCGGATAAAGCGCCGTTGCCGTGCCGCCCGGCTCTGTTTCTCTCCCCCCCCCACCTCCGACCTGACAGCTGGGGGCCGCTGTCAGCCTCTCAG
>NC_041383.1:121616612-121665595 GCF_002162155.2 Triticum dicoccoides | reverse complement strand
TATTCTACAAGTTCAAATGAGTTGATTCTTTTTTCATTATGTTCTTACTAGAAAATCCTAGCAACACACCAAAGATGGGATTTTTCCTTGCTGCCTAGAATTTCTGGTAATTTTTAGAAGTGTTCTTGATATTTTCTTTTTGTCATTTGATTTATTTCCAGAATGTGAAGCTTGTCTTGAAGGCATCCAGGAAGAGTGTGAAGCTCCTCTTAACTAAGGCAAGCCACAACAACATGATAATGGTGTATTTGCAATATCCATGATTTTCTACTTGAATTTATATGATATTCATTGCATATAGTATTAAAAATAAATGATGCTTTTGTTATTTAGTTTTTCATGATCAAAATGCTTAGTTAACAGAAATGAATGCTTGAACTAGTGAGATATAGCTTGAGTAGTTGATCTAAATAAATTTTGTCATGACTATGGTATTATGATCATGAGTATTATTTTTGCTATATGAAAATGAGTTTTATTTGATAAATACCAACTAAAGTGATGAGTAGAAATAACCAGTAAGAAAGGACCAGAAATGCTGCAAGTTGAGTCTGTGCAAGTAGAATGTTGAATAGGGTTGATCTGTTATTGTTAAGTGATATATGATGCATGATACATGGTTGCATGAGCATGGCATATTGTGACTCAAGAATTTTATTTTCAATTTAAACCTGAAAATAATGGAACTTGAACTTAAAAGTTGGTCGGGTCATGGTGCCACTGATTCGGGCTGCCAAGTGCAACCACATTTGCCTTAGTATGGGGAGGCCGTAGTTGTTCTGTTGTCATGCCTCTTGTCGGTGCCTCCAACTAGGGAAGGTTATGGGCATGCGTTACCCTAGCCCGGTAAGCAGACATAATCTTGTGGACCTATTATTGTTATGGTAACGTGTCCCTGTTTGGGACTGTTTATTTTCCATGAGGTGGTAGTTTTGCCTTTGGTAGGCTCGATCACCCAGGACTAATCCCAGAGGGGAGTTGGTCGTAGTGGCCGTAAGAGTGACATGGCAATGGTAGGGTTCTGTCGGTATGCTGTTGGTCCACCCGAATGGGAGTGCGAGGGCATGGGTTCCATGGTGTGGGTAAAGTGTGCTACCTCTGCAGAGTGTATTAATCTGTCGATAGCCGCGCCTGCGGATAAGGGCCATGTTTGTAAGTAAGTCATACCATGGATCGACTTTCATAAATAATCTTGCACACTAAGTTATTTGCATTGCATTGGTTGAGTTATGATGATGTCAGTGAGACCGACTGTTGTGGTATTACTTGTGATCCGGGAGTGATCACTGTTTGGTTACGAGGTAACCTGTTGAACCAAGTGTGGTTCCATTCGTGGTCCATCATGATCACTATTCGGTTGCGAGGCAACCCGTTGGTAAGAGAGTCCGAGTGACTCGATGCTCAAGTTTGGTCACTGCATGGGTAGCATGTTGGTACTTGCATTGAACTTGTTTAAATGTCATGATGTTGTTTGTTATTATGGTTTTGCTTGCTGTGAGCATGCAAGTACATTCAATGTACTGAACTGGCGTGTTATGCTAGATTTCAGGAAAGTCTAACTGGATCGGAGTGCTGCCGTGTATTGACCGTGTCCACATCGGTGTCCATGTGCTATGGACTCTCACTACGTCGTTATTCCGCTGCCGTGTAGATGTCGTGCTCGAGGCCCCTTTATGTTCACTAAATAATGTACATATTGTTCCGCCGCACCGAGTGTGCCGCTTGGCCTCACTACTTGATGTAATGTAACACTATGCTTCTGGTAGTTTCAATAAAGCGATGATTTCTTTACCAAGATGTTGTATGTTGCTAGAAGACATGATCTCTGAGTTGGCAATGCAAGGTAAACCAGTCGCTCTGAGCCAGGGTGCCACACATATTCCTTGGATTGACTGTGTGGAATGTACATACGAACGGAAACGTTTAGCGGGGTCTGATTGTGTGGGATGTACTTACGACCAGAAATGATTTCGCCTCTATAATTGTACTTTTTAGCATTATTATATGTATAACCGTATTTTCTCGCTGGCCGGTCGCACATGACCTCATTTTGCCGATCATGTGTGGCAGGAGGGCATATCCCCGACGGTTTCTGGATCATGTGGGAAGGACCCCCTTATCTCAGTCACTCACTTGGCGACGGTTCGGAACACCGTCGTGGAAGGGGTTAAAAACCGTTTGTATAGCACCTCGTTATACCAGTGGGCTTGAACGTGCGAGAGGATGGCGAATGGACTTGCTGCAAATCATGGGTGAAGGCAGGGCACCCAGCCTCAAAAGGTAGGTACCCACCTTCGGCAAGTGCGAGATCATCGATGTCGGGGCCATCGCGCTTGTCAGACTGGCGGTGGGTGTCGCGACATCGCTCGATGGTGACACGCGTGCCTTCCCTTTGCCTATCCTCTAGGACTCGCCATTGGGCTAGACACATCCGAGGGTCGGATGAAGCCATCGAGATGTCGTCGGCTTCTCGCTCGTGTGGCTCCTCCGCTGGCTACTGTGGAGGAGACTGCACCATGGGGCTGGCCCCTTCCGCATGGCCAGCAGGCTGGGCTATTGCCGTTGCCTAGGGAAGGCATGGCAAGGCATCTCGCTGTGATCCTCCCGCCTCAGTGAAACCAATCAGGCTTTGAATGGTGGCCCTCCTCTCATCCATGTGATCGGCTGCCGGCGGAAATCTCAACAGCAGTTGGGCCTGCACCATGTCCTTCGAAGCGGTGCTTGGCATGGATGTCGATGAAGATCGTAATGTCGCCCGGCTCCTGATGGTGCCGGTAGTGGCTGCGTCGTGCTCTCATCGTAGCGAGCAAGCTGCCAGGATGACATGGTGACGAGGTGGAGGCGATTGTGGACTAGCGGCTCCGTCTGGTGCATTCGCTGGGCCAGCTCGCTCTAGGGGCGGTGCACGTCCTGCGCTCGTGCCTGCAATGGGGGCGGCCAGGGGATTGCAATTCGCCCCTGAGCGAGTGCCATTGATGTGGTTGTGCCCCTTGGTCGGGCGAAGAGGTGCACACAGAATGATCTCCCCACTCGTACCTCCTGGAGCATGGTCGCTGGGATGCTGTTGGTGTTGTACTTCTCCGGTGCCTCCTACTTCTGTCTCGGCCACAAGGGAGGTGGTGACGACACCGCTTGCGTCGACCACATCCCCCGCAGCATCTACATCCCTACGCGTCCCCATAGCCCCCGTGGCGTCGGTAGTCACGTGCGGCGGGGACCTCAAGGAGGACGGCTGGGCGGCGGGACCGGGTTTCTTTCTGGGCGCCATGGACGATGGAGCCGCCGATATAGAGAACAATGATGAAGATGACGCGCTACATATGCTTCTCGGGTTTGTGAAAGTGCAACTATCCCTGGGTGGTTTTGGTAATTCCTAACAACATATAGCTCATTGAGCTAATGCTATTTCAAGATAAATATTTCAGGAAAGCTCAATGTTTGGCATGGCATGGATGAGAAACGTGGACCCTCAAAATGCTAAGGACAAAAGGATTGGCTCAAGCTCAAAGCACAAGACTCTACATTTTACTTTTAGTGATCCAAGATCACATTGAGTCCATAGGAAAGCCAATACTATTAAGAGGGGATGAGGTGTTGCTTAATGGCTTGCTAGCTCAAAGTGCTTAGTGATATGTTCCAAAGCCCTCAACTACTTCCTCACATCCACATATGTCCCAAACCAAAAGTCAAACTCGGCCCCACCGAAACTTTCTATCCGGCACCACCAAGTTCAGTTGACATAGCCACTACCAGAAACCCTAGTCTTTTCGGTTTCACGATAGGGATCTCGGTCTCACCGAGATGGGATTGTAATCTCTCTGTTTCCCTTCATAATGTTTCGGTCAAACCGAGATGAGCGATCGGTCCCACCGAGATTGCAATGCAAACTCTCTGTTTCCCTTTCGTAACGTTTCGGTCCAACCGAGATGAGCGAATCAGTCCCACCGAGTTTGCCTGACCAACTCTCTGTTTGTCTATTACCAAAATCGATCTCATTGAGTTTGTGTAATCGGTCTCACCGAGATTACGTTATGCCCAAACCCTAATGATATCGGTCCCACCGAGTTGACATGTCGGTCCCACCGAAATGCCTAACGGTCACATTACGAACTAAATCAGTATGACCGAGTTTCACGATTCGGTCGCACCGAGTTTGGTAAGTTCTGTGTAACGGTTAGATTTTGTGTGGAGGCTATATATAACCCTCCACCCACTCTTCATTTGTGGAGAGAGCCATCAGAACATGCCTACACTTCCAACATACATTTTCTGAGAGAGAACCACCTACACTTGTGTTGAGGTCAAGATATTCCATTCCTACCACATAAATCTTGATCTCTAGCCTTCCCCAAGTTGCTTTCCACTCAAATCTTCTTTCCACCAAATCCAAATCCTGTGAGAGAGAGTTGAGTGTTGGGGAGACTATCATTTGAAGCACAAGAGCAAGGATTTCATCATCAACACACCATCTATTACCTTTTGGAGAGTGGTGTTTCCTAGATTGGTTAGGTGTCACTTGGGAGCCTCCGTCAAGATTATGGAGTTGAACCATGGAGTTTGTAAGGGCAAGGAGATTGCCTACTTCGTGAAGATCTACCCGAGTGAGGCAAGTCCTTCGTGGGTGACGGCCATGGTGGGATAGACAAGGTTGCTTCTTCGTGGACCCTTCGTGGGTGGAGCCCTTCGTTGACTCGCTCAACCATTACCCTTTGTGGGTTGAAGTCTCCATCAACGTGGATGTATGATAGCACCACCTATCGGAACCACGGATAAAAAATCTCCGTGTTAACATTGCGTCTGTTTCCTCAAACTCCTCCCTTTACCTTCATATCTAATTGTTTTACATTCCGCTGCTATACTCTTAGAATTGCATGTGTTGGTTGATTGCTTGACTTGTACTAAGTTGCTAAAATCTGCCAAGAACTAAAATTGGGAAAAGGCTAGATTTTATTTGGTTAAGTAGTCTACTCACCCCCCCCCCTCTCTAGACATAATTTCGATCCTACAAGTGGTATCAGAGCTTAGGTCTCGATTTGCTTTGATTTCCATAGCTTTTGGTGGTCTTAGCCTTGGTTTCACAACCTAGGAGAGTATGGTGTCTAGCGAGGGAAATTACCACCGTAGAGGTCCTTACTTTGATGGTACAAATTTTGCTAGTTGGAAGCATAAGATGAAAATGCATATTCTTAGACATAACCCCGCCGTTTGGGCTCTTGTGTGTATTGGCTTTCAAGGTGAATTCTTTGATGGGAGAGAACCGAACCGTGAAGCTACCACGGAAGAGTTGAAGATGCTGCAATACAATGCTCAAGCTTGTGATATTCTCTTCCATGGATTGTGCCCTGAAGAATTCAACAAAATCAGCCGTCTTGAGAATGCAAAGGAAATTTGGGATACTTTGATTGATATGCATGAAGGTACCGACTCCGTCAAGGAATCCAAATTGGATGTGCTTCAAAGTCAACTTGACAAGTTCAAAATGAAGGGTGCTGAAGGCGTCGCTGAAATGTACTCTAGTCTTGCTCTCATCAGAAATGAGATTGCCAGCTTAGGAAGTGAAGAGATGACCGATAAATTCATCATCAAGAAGATCCTAAGAGCCTTGGACGGACAATATGATACCATGTGCACATTGATCCAAATGATGCCCAATTACAAAGATCTCAAGCCAACGGAAGTCATTCGGAGAATTGTTGCTCATGAGATGTCACTCAAGGATAAGGAAGAGCTCCACAACAAGTCAAGTGGTGCTTACAAAGCCTCATGTGAAGCTCACACATCATCAAGTGAGAAGCAAACCTTCAATGAAGAATTGAGCCTAATGGTGAAGAACTTCAACAAGTTCTACAAGAGTAGAAGCAAGGAAAGAAGTTCCAAGTCAAGGTCCTACAATGACAAAAGATCTTCTAGTCATGAGCGTAATTGCTACAATTGTGGAAGACCCGGACACTATTCCAATGAGTGTACGGCTCCCTACAAAAGAAGAGAAGATTCTCCAAAAAGAAGAAGTAGAAGAGAAGAATCACCACCAAGAGAGAGGAAGTGTAGAGATGATCGTTATGAACGAAGAACATCCCGGAGAAGCAAGGATTCAGAAAGGAAGGAAAAATCATCAAAGAGCTACACAAAACGAAGACATCAAGCTCATGTTGGTGAATGGGTATCCGGCTCCGACTCCGACAATCACTCCGAGAGAAGCTATTACTCCGACTCCGAATATACTCAAGATGAAGGTGTTGCCGGTCTAGCACTTGTGTCAACCAATTCCTACGACATATTTGACTCACCAAATGAAGGAATTGGAAGATGCTTCATGGCTAAAGGCCCAAATGTATCACACCCCGAGTATGTTGATTTCAATAGTTATGAAGATGACTTGTTAGGTGATGATGATTTACTTGTTGACAACTCTAGTGATGAATACTATGATGAAACGTCAATTAATCATGCTAATCAAGATAAAATGAATGACAATGATAAGGAGAAGATTGAGCGCCTAACTAAAGAACTAAACATGCTCATGAAACTATCTTGGAAGATCATCGAGAACTTTTAAAGACTCATAAGAAGTTACGCTTTGAGAAGCTCAACCTTGAGCAAGAGCATGAGTTTTTAAAGGCAATCAATGATGATCTTCGCAAGAAAAGTTCTTCTTACATTGCCAAGTGTTTACTCTTATCTACTTACATGCCACAAGTCAAGTCTAGTAACAAGAACAAGAAAGATTCTTCTTCTAGAAGTAACAATAGTCAGGCTAAATCCAATGTTGTTGCTTCTCATAGTTCTCTTGATTCCACTAATGATTATCTTAGACATGTTACACTTGAGCAAGAAAATAGCTTATTGAAGGGAATTATAGAGAAAGGTGTTTACAAGAGCCTTGCCGGAAGTAAGCAATTCGAGGAGATTGTACGCAAGCAAGGAAGGCACCGGAAGAATCAAGGTGTTGGTTTTGAACGAAAGTTCAATGCCAATGGAGTTGAGTGGGAAGAAGATCAATACCCCAAGACGAAGTTTGTTCCTCAACAATAGAAGTATGATCCTACTTATTTCAAAGGAACACAAGCTCAAGATGATCTTCCACCACAAGACCACAAGCAAAAAGGCAAGTACAAGCTTCAAGAGGAGATTGATGCATTTGAAGAAGCTCCTAAGGTCTTGGTCAAGTGGGTTCCCAACACTACATCAAGTTCTACTTCATCAAGTACGACTACAACTCCAAGGATTCCCATCAAGATGATGTGGATCCCAAAGAAGAAGAACTAGAGAGTTCTTGAGGGTGACTCCGCCAATATACTTCACTCATATCATTTCGACAAGGACAAGTGCAAACAACTTCCATATCTTGCACTAGTCCAAGGAGTCACAAACCCTCTTGTTGGTAAGAGGAGGAACAAGGTAACCTAATGATTTCATGGACATCATCTTGTGTGTGCATCACTCTATGTCTATGGATATCCTTGCTTGTTCCTTGTGGGACTAACCCGTGTAGGTATTGAAAGTGCAACTCACTCCAATGGATTGCTCCGAATGATCTACATCAACATTGAGCATCCACATCTTCAACACCTACATGAAGTCATTATCGACAAAACCCAAGGTTAGTTCATCCCTCTTAGGGGGAATGTCACATCTAGGGGGAGCTTTACTCTAAAGAATTTAGCTAAAGCAACTCAAATGGTGTGAACACAACAATGATTTATGTAAAATTGGTAACCCCACTTGTGCTTAAATGATGAGTATGACCTATGATCAAATGTTCTCATTTGACTCCTAAGTCAATATACTCATATATATATGACCTAGTCATTGCCAATTGTTTGATAGATGCTAGAATTGGTTGTGCATGCTTTGCCACATATTTCATTTGCCATTTTATTGTGTGAGCATGTTGGTTGCATATTTTACTCATTCGAGGACATCCATTTGTTGCTTTGATTGCTTGGATTTTATCTCTTTTGCCAAAAGGATGGACAAGAATGCCTAAGAACTTTCTCTAGCTATCTATGATTTTCTCGTATCAAACTCTATTCATGCTACATCACAAAGTTTGATCAAGTCAGATTCGAACCACTCTGTGTGAGGAGCACTCGGAGCTTCCAAAACCTCTTCGTGCATTTTGGTTTCACCGATTCATCCTTTTCGGTCACACCGACATCACTAAATTGATCTAGGTTTTCAATCTCGGTGCAACCGATTAGAACCTTTCGTTCACACCGAGTTGCAGTAACTGCTCTCAGTTTTGCATCTCGGTGCCATCTAGTTGTTCCACTCAGTCACACCGACAGGGTCAGGTTATATATACTGATGGGCCAAATTTTGGAAAAATTTCCGAAACCCTTCACCCGCGCGTAACCTGCTCTGCCTCTTCGGGTCTCCGGGTTGTCTTCTCGCCGCCAGTGACCTCCCTCCGGTGGTCTCCGCCGCCGTCAACGGCAATCTGCCCCGCTGTTGCCGCCATAGCAAGTTCACCGCCGAGTTAGGGTCTGAACTTGATACTTTGTGCTATTCATTAACTCCGATTCAGAGCACATTGCTTTACCATGATTCTTGCCACATATGAAATCATCCTGTCCAGTGAAAACATCCTGTAGATTAGATTAGATTTGAAAATTTAGGGTTAGGTTTCCGCTAAACTCATCTCGGACCGACCGAATTGTTGAAATTGGTCTCACCGATTTGGCTTAGGCCATTGCACATGCGATTTTCAGTCTGACCGAGAATTGCAAATCGGTGTGACCGAGTTCGATTCTTTGTGAAACCCTAGCAGTCTGGTACCACCGAACTATGACTTGATCTAACCGAGTTCACTAGTTTAGGTTCCAAAAGTTGCTTCGGTATCACCGAGTTTACAAATCGGTAGCTCCAAAATGCTTTCTATGGAGAACTAAAACTAAGTTTTGAGTCAATTGTTTTGCAAAACATCTATACTTTGTGATGCTCATCTACTCTACCTCATCTACAACCTATTCATAGGGTCTGCTGACAGTTGATTGCAAGATGTCTGACTAGAGTAACAGCCAGAATAGGTCTGAACAGCCAGAACAGATGAGTGAGGGCACTAGTCCATCCAGCAGCTATGATGAGGGCAGCAGGAGCACACCTAGTAACTTGCCAAAGGCAGCTACCAGGACAAGGAAGAAGAAAACCTCAGATTCTGAAGATGAGGATTATGTGGCTGTTGAGGATGAGGCCACTTCATGGAAAAAGGTGCTGAAAAAGGAGTATGGCACAGCTGCTGCAACAAAGCCTGGAATGAAAACAAAGGATCCAGGAAGAAGAGTTCCTATGTCTAAGGCCAGAGCCTCTACTCAAGAGACAATGAAATTCACTCTTGAACCCAAAGAAGGAGGTGAAGGCAAGAAGAGGAAAGAAAGGGTCAAGAAGACCATTGCCAGAGTTATTGGGAAGCCCTCCATGATGACAGATGATGATGAAGAGGAAGAGGATGCTGCACCAGCACCCAAACCTCAGAAGCTTATGGGAGATGCAATCAGATCAGGGAATGCTCCATCTAAGCCCAAGTCTCCTCCCAAAGCTCTAGTTCAAAAGTCTGCACCCAAGAGGAACACCAGAAGTATACCTGCTGAGGAGAAGAACAAGGCCCCAGTGCCTGAAGCTGCAGAAGAGGAAGCTGAAGCCCAAGTACTAAGAAAGCTAAAGCCAAAGATCCCTGACCATAATGATGCACATCCTGTTGCAGAGGACATGAGGATCAGGAAGGATGCAGACCTAGAGACTCACAAGTTTGGCTCAGTGAAGCACCTGTTGTCAGGGCTTCCAACAATCAACACCATTCTGAGGCACACTCTGTTGCCAAAGTCAAGAGATAACAGAATGATCAGAGGACACTCCATCAACTTTCTGCATATATTTGATGTTCCACAAAAGTTCAAGGTGATGAGTCTGGTTGTGGAAACAATCAAGAGGACTACTGTAGATCAGAAGAGATCTTGTGGGTATGCTCCACAGATTCAGGTGTTCATCAACTCCAAGATGTGCACAGGCACATATTTGTTGGACAAGGAGCATCTACCCCTCAAGCCAAACTTTGAGGACAACATTGTTGTCATGAATGAAGAAGACCCATCATCTATGCAAGCACATAAGAAGAGAGAGAAGGCAAGGGCAGAGAAAGCTGCAAAGATGCGAACAACTGAAGAAGCATCTCAGATATTCTTGAAGAGCAAGCAAGATCAGCTTGGATATCTGATTGCCTCCACCTTAAGGATTGAGAAGGGCTTGGCCACCCTGACTCAAAACTAGGAGAGCTCGGAGAGGATCATTGAGCAGAAATTCTATGATCTTGATGTCAAGGTAACTGAGATCCAATAAGTAGTTGAGCAACTTTAGGAGGAAGTGGAGGAGAAGAAGGGCAAGTCTACTGCAGATGCTTTCACTAGAGTGCCCAGGAGTCAGAGATCTACTGCAGTGACTGTTCCAGACACAAGAGCTACTACATCTACACCAGCAGCCCCAACTTCAGTACCACCAGCTCCAGTAGCCACTCCACCAGCTCCAGCTACATCAACAGAAGCTTTCGTCCTTGGAGTCATCTCTACGCCACCTCAAGAAGACCAAGCCTGAGAGCTGTTTAGCACTATGCATTTTTTTGAACTTTTTGGTAACTTGTTGCCAAAGCGGGAGAAAATGTATAGATCATAGGCTTCGAGAGAGTGTGTTGCTTTTTATCTCTCTTGTTTTTGGTTGAACTTCTTGATTGTGTGGTTGTGAGCTACTTGTTTACTTGTTCGATCATGTGTTTGATCATATGCTACCCTTAATGCTTGTTAGATGATATTATCTCTTATATCCTTATAAGATCATTCACTTGCTTGGTGAAGAGTGCATACTTTTAACTTCTATCATTTTGAGCGCTCCACCAAGATGTATGTGACATGAAAGAGTAAGCCATGATCCTAACACATTGTGCATTTGCAGTCCAAAGCAAATTTCAAATAATGCACAAATTTAGGGGGAGCTCTTGCTTATCACATACTTCTAAAAAGCGACTATGTTTTTCAATCTTATTATCATTTGTAGAAGCTTTGATCTATATGTTGTCACCAGTTACCAAAAAGGGGGAGATTGAAAGTGCAACTATCCATGGGTGGTTTTGGTAATTCCTAACAACATATAGCTCATTGAACTAATGCTATTTCAAGATAAATATTTCAGGAAAGCTCAATGTTTGGCATGGCATGGATGATAAACGTGGACCCCTCAAAATGCTAAGGACAAAAGGATTGGCTCAAGCTCAAAGCACAAGACTCTACATTTTACTTTTAGTGATCCAAGATCACATTGAGTCCATAGGAAAGCCAATACTATTAAGAGGGGATGAGGTGTTGCTTAATGGCTTGCTTGCTCAAAGTGCTTAGTGATACTCCAAAGCCCTCAACTACTTACTCACATCCACATATGTCCCAAACCAAAAGTCAAACTCGGCCCCACCGAAACTTTCTATCCGGCGCCACCAAGTTCAGTTGACATAGCCACTACCAGAAACCCTAGTCTTTTCGGTTTCACGATAGGGATCTCGGTCTCACCGAGATGGGATTGTAATCTCTCTGTTTCCCTTGATAATGTTTCGGTCAAACCGAGATGAGCAATCGGTCCCACCGAGATTGCAATGCAAACTCTCTGTTTCCCTTTCGTAACGTTTCGGTCCAACCGAGATGAGCGAATCAGTCCCACCGAGTTTGCCTGACCAACTCTCTGTTTGTCTATTACCAAAATCGATCTCATTGAGTTTGTGTAATCGGTCTCACCGAGATTACGTTATGCCCAAACCCTAATGATATCGGTCCCACCGAGTTGACATGTCGGTCCCACCGAAATGCCTAACGGTCACATTACGAACTAAATCAGTATGACCGAGTTTCACGATTCGGTCGCACCGAGTTTGGTAAGTTCTGTGTAACGGTTAGATTTTGTGTGGAGGCTATATATAACCCTCCACCCACTCTTCATTTGTGGAGAGAGCCATCAGAACATGCCTACACTTCCAACATACATTTTCTGAGAGAGAACCACCTACACTTGTGTTGAGGTCAAGATATTCCATTCCTACCACATAAATCTTGATCTCTAGCCTTCCCCAAGTTGCTTTCCACTCAAATCTTCTTTCCACCAAATCCAAATCCTGTGAGAGAGTTGAGTGTTGGGGAGACTATCATTTGAAGCACAAGAGCAAGGAGTTCATCATCAACAGACCATCTATTACCTTTTGGAGAGTGGTGTCTCCAAGATTGGTTACGTGTCACTTGGGAGCTTCCGTCAAGATTGTGGAGTTGAACCAAGGAGTTTGTAAGGGCAAGGAGATCGCCTACTTCATGAAGATCTACCCGAGTGAGGCAAGTCCTTCGTGGGAGACGGCCATGGTGGGATAGACAAGGTTGCTTCTTCGTGAACCCTTCGTGGGTGGAGCCCTTTGTGGACTCGCGCAACCATTACCCTTCGTGGGTTGAAGTCTCCATCAACGTGGATGTACGATAGCACCACCTATCGGAACCACAGATAAAAAATCTTCGTGTCAACATTGCGTTTGCTTCCTCAAACTCCTCCCTTTACCTTCATATGCAATTGTTTTACATTCCGCTACTATACTCTTAAAATTGCATGCGTAGGTTGATTGCTTGACTTGTGCTAAGTTGCTAAAATCTGCCAAGAACTAAAATTTGGAAAAGGCTAGATTTTTATTTCGTCAAGTAGTCTAATCACCCCCCTCTAGACATACTTTGAATCCTTTAGTTTGCGCAAGTGCTTCCCCCTACCTGGCGTGCCAAAGATGTCGTGGGAACCACGGCCACATATGGGGCCATGAGCCCCTTGTGGTTTAGCGGGGGGATGAGCACGTTGCACAAAGAGCGGAGACAGCGTAGCGCAGCACGACAGATATCTCACGGGCAATTTTACCCAGGTTCGGGCCGCTGCGAGGCATAAAACCCTACTCCTGCTTTGGTGGATTGATGGTGGATTGTGGTGGAAACGCAGCGTTCTGGCCTGGCAGGGTTGCCTCGGGGCGAGAGTAGCTACACGCGTATGAGTGTACAAGCATCCGAATCCTTTCTATGGTTGCCATGGGCCTCCTTTTATAGATCAAGGGGTCACCACATTGGCAAATCAGCCATTGTGTACTGATTACATAGCAAACAATGCTATCATACCAAACTCTGCAGGCAGGACAGAGCGCATTAAATGCGTCGCTTAGTGTCATATCATGGCCTGCCCAGCAAGCCTTGCTGGGTTGTTCGGCCACCTTCTCTCTTATCTTCATGACACGTCACTAGACGGGTGTCATTTGGAGGTGATTTCCATAGGAAGTGGCTGCCATGTGGCAAAAACAGCCACTTAGTTACCTTGGGGCTTGACACTGCACCGATCGGTGACTTGCATCCCTGTGAGGTGGTGTGGTGGAGCCTTGGTAGGGTAGTGTGCCTCCGTAGGCCCCGGAAGGCATGCCGAGGTGTTCTTGAGGTTTGCTTTCGGGGTAACCTTGACCTTGCCAGGCTCGCCTGCCCGGCAATGGAGGTTTCCCCTTAGTGGGATCTTGCTTCTTTGGCTTGACTTGGTCTTCTTGATCTGCACTCTGATTCCTCAAAAGCTGATTACTTGTGCTTGGTCTGGTCTTGGACACTGCAATCTTGCTCTTAGGCCTGTGCATGGTCTGGGCAATAGACCCAGGGTTTGTTGCACCGACAGCCTAGCATGTACAGACATGGTCTCAGAACACTAGAGACTAAAAGGTCGAACATGAGTCATACAGTAGATATGATCAACATACAGATGTTCACCATTGATGACTACCCCATCTCACGTGATGATCGGACATGGGTTAGTTGATTTGGATCATGTATCAGTTAGATAACTTGTGGGATGTTTATTTAAGTGGGAGCTCATTAGTAATTTGATTAATTGAACTTAATTTACCATGAACTTAGTCTTAATAGTTTTCCATATCTATGTTGTAGATCAATGGCCCGTGCAACCGTTCCCCTGAATTTTAATGTGTTCCTAGAGAAAGCTAAGTTGAAAGATGATGGTAGTAACTACACGAACTAGGTCTGTAACTTGAGAATTATCCTTATTGCTACACAGAAGAATTATGTCCTTGATGCACCGTTAGGTGACAGGCCTGCTGCAGGAGCTACTGTAGATGTTATGAATGTCTGGCAGACTCAATCTGATGACTACTCGATAGTTCAGTGTGCCATGCTTTATGGCTTAGAACCGAGACTTCAAAGACGTTTTGAACGTCATGGAGCATATGAGATGTTCCAAGAGCTGAAGTTGATATTTCAAGCTAATGCCCGGGTTGAGAGATAGGAAGTCTCCAACAAGTTCTATAGCTGCAAGATGGAGGAGAATAGTTCTGTCAGTGAACACATACTCAAAATGACTGGGCATCATAACCACTTGACCTAGCTGGGAAGTGATCTTCCATTTGAGAGTGTTATTGACATAGTTCTTTAGCTGCTGCCACCAAGCTACAAAGGCTTCATGATGAACTATAATATGCAAGGGATGACGAAAATGATTCCCGAGCTCTTAACAATGCTAAAGGCCGTGGAAGTAGAAATCAAGAAGGAGCATCAAGTGTTGATGGTTAACAATACCACTAGTCTCAAGAAAAAGAGCAGGGGAAAGAAAGGGAACTTGAATAAGAATGGCAAGCAAGTTGCCGCTCCCGTGAAGAAGCCCAAAGCTGGACCCAAGCCTGAAACTGAGTGCTTCTACTGCAAAGGGAATGGTCATTGGAAGCGGAACTTCCCCGAATACTTGGCGGATAAGAAGGATGGCAAAGTGAAGAAAGGTATATATGATATACATGTTATTGATGTGTGCCTTACTAATGCTCGTAGTAGCGCCTGTGTATTTGATACTGGTTTGGTTGCTCATATTTGTAACTCGAAATAGGAGCTACGGAATAAAAGAAGATTGGCTAAGGACGAGGTAAAGATGTGTGTTGGGAGTGGATCCAAGGTCGATGTGATCGCCGTCAGCACGCTACCTCTACATCTACCTTTGGTATTAGTTTTAGACCATAATAATTGTTATTTGGTGCCAGCCTTAAGCATGAACATTATATCTAGATCGTGCTTATTGCGAGACGATTATTCATTTAAATCAGAGCATAATGTTGTTCTATTTATATGAGTAATATCTTTTAAGATCATGCACCCTTGATGAATGGTCTATTCTTGTTGAATCTCGATCGTAGTGATACACATATTCATAATATTGATGCCAAAAGATGCAAAGTTGCTAATAATATTGCAACATACTTGTGGCACTGCCGTTTAGGTCATATTGGTGTAAAGCGCATGAAGAAACTCCATACGGATGGACTTTTGGAATCACTTGATTATGAATCATTTGATACTTGTGAACCATGCCTCACGGGCAAGATGACTAAAACTCTGTTCTCCAGAACAATGGAGCGAGTTGTTGACTTACTGGAAATAATACATACCGATGTATGTGGTCTGATGAGTGTTGAGGCACGTGGTGGGTATCGTTATTTTCTAACCTTCGTAGATGATTTGAGTAGGTATGGGTATATCTAATTGATGAAACACAAGTCTGAAACATTTGAAAAGTTCAAAGAATTTCAGAGTGAAGTGGAGAATCATCGTAACAAGAAAATAAAGTTTCTACAATCCGATCATGCAGGCGAATATTTGAGTTACGAGTTTGTCCTACATTTAAAACAATGTGGGATTGTTTCACAACTCACGACACATGGAACACCATAGCGTAATGGTGTGTCCAAACGTCGTAATCGTACTTTATTAGATATGGTGCGTTCTATGATGTCTCTTACCGATTTACCACTATCATTTTGGGGTTATGCATTAGAGACAGCCGCATTCGCGTTAAATAGGGCATCGTCTAAATCCGTTGAGACGACATCGCATGAACTATGGTTTGGCAAGAAACCTAAGCTGTCGTTTCTTAAAGTTTGGGGATGCGACACTTATGTCAAAAGGCTTTAGCTTGATAAGCTTGAACCCAAATCGCAGAAGTGTGACTTCATAGGATACCCTAAGGAAACAATTGGGTACACCTTCTACCATAGATCTGAAGGCAAGATCTTTGTTGCCAAGAATGGATCCTGTCTAGAGAAGGAGTTTATCACGAAAGAAGTGAGTGGGAGGAAATTAGAACTTGAAGAGGTAATTTTACCTTCTCTCGAATTGCATAGTAGCACATCAGATCATGTTCCGCACCAGAGTGGTACGGTAATCCTATCCTGGAAGTCATGTTATTAGACCATGGCTAACCTATGAACTATGAAGAAGCTATGGCGAGCCCAGATTCCGATAAATGGCTTGAGGCCATGAAATCTGAGATAGGATCCAGGTATGAGAACAAATATGGACTTTGGTGGAATTGCACGATGATTAGCAAGCCATTGAGAATAAATGGATCTTCAAGAAGAAGATAGATGCTGATGGTAATGTTACTATCTACAAAGCTCGACTTGTCGCAAATGATTTTTGACAAGTTCAAGCGGTTGACTACAATGAGACTTTCTCACCTGTAGCGATGCTTAAGTCAGTCTGAATCATGTTAGCAATTGCCGCATTTTATAATTATAAAATCTGGCAAATGGACGTCAAAACTGCATTCCTTAATGGATTTCTTAAAGAAGAGTTGTATATGATGCAACCAGAAGGTTTTGTCGATCCTAAAGGTGCTAACAAAGTGTGCAAGCTCTAGTTGACTGGTGCAAACATCTCGGAGTTGGAATATACGCTTTGATAAGGTGATCAAAGCATATGGTTTTATACAGACTTATGGTGAAGCATGTATTTACAAGAAAGTGAGTGGGAGCTCTGTAGCATTTGTGATATTATATGTGGATGACATATTGTTGATTGGAAATGATATAGAATTTCTAGATAGAATAAAAGGATACTTGAATAGGAATTTTTCAATAAAAGACCTTAGTGAAGTTTCTTATATATTGGGCATCAAGATCTATAGGGATAGATCAAGACGCTTAATAGGACTTTCACAAAGCACATACATTGATAAAGTTTTGAAGAAGTTCAAAATGGACCAGTCAAAGAAATGGTTCTTGCCTGTGTTGCAAGGTGTGAAGTTGAGTAAGACTCAAAGCCCGACTGAGGGAGTCCCGAATTAGGGGGTGTCCGGATGACCGGACTATAACCTTTGGCCGGACTCCTGGACTATGAAGATACAAGATTGAAGACTTCGTCTCATGTTCGGATGGGACGTTCCTTGGCGTGGAAGGCAAGCTTGGCGATACGGATATGTAGATCTCCTCCCATGTAACCGACTCTGTGTAACCCTAGCCTTCTCCAGTGTCTATATAAACCGGAGGGTTTTAGTCCGTAGGACGAACAACAATCATACCATAGGCTAGCTTCTAGGGTTTAGCCTCTCTGATCTCGTGGGTAGATCTACTCTTATACTACCCATATCATCAACATTAATCAAGCAAGAGTAGGGTTTTACCTCCATTGAGAGGGCCCGAACCTGGGTAAAAACATCGTGTCCCTTGTCTCCTGTTACCATCTGCCTAGACGCACAGTTCGGGACCCCCTACCCGAGATCCGCCGGTTTTGACACCGACATTGGTGCTTTCATTGAGAGTTCCTCTGTGTCGTCATCTTTAGGCCCGATGGCTCCTCCGATCATCAACAACGACACGGTCCAGGGTGAGACTTTTCTCCCCGGACAGATCTTAGTATTCGGCGGCTTTGCACTGCGGGCCGATTTGCTTGGCCATCTGGAGCAGATCGAAAGCTACGCCCTGGCCATCAGGTCAGATTTGGAAGCTTGAACTACATGGCTGACATCCGAGGAGACTTGATCTTTGACGGATTCGAGCCACTGTCGGGCGGGCTGCACTGTCGCGATGGGCATGATCTAGCTCTGCCGCCGAGCAGTGCCCAGGAGGCCGCCCCGGTGTCCGCTCCGACCCTTAGTTCGGAGCCGACTGCGCCAATCGAGGACGGATGGCCGGACACCGCCTCGGGGGCTGCAATCTCTACGGTGATCGAGCCGAACACCAGTCTTGTCCTTTGCAAAGCTCGCGACTCCAAGGTGCCGGACTCCTCTCCGAACTCCGAACCTTCCGCGCCCCTGCCGATCGAACCCGATTGGACGCCGATCATGGAGTTCTCCGCCGCGGACATCTTTCAGCACTCGCCCTTCGATGACATTCTGAATTCACTAAAGTCTCTCTCCTTATCAGGAGAGCCCTGGCTGGACTATGGTCAGCGAGGATGGGATGCGGACGACGAAGAAATTCAAAGCCCACTGTCGGTGTCAAAACCGGCGGATCTCGGGTAGGGGGTCCCGAACTGTGCGTCTAGGCGGATGGTAACAGGAGACAAGGGACACGATGGTTTACCCAGGTTCGGGCCCTCTTGATGGAGGTAAATCCCTACGTCCTGCTTGATTGATATTGATATTGTGGATGTTTACAAGATTGGATCTACCACGAGATCAAGGAGGCTAAACCCTTGAAGCTAGCCTATGGTATGATTGTAATGGTTGTTGTTGTGTCCTATGGACTAGAGCCATCCGGTTTATATAGACACCGGAGAGGGCTAGGGTTACATAGAGTCGGTTACAATAGTAGGAGATCTACGTATCCGTATCGCTAAGCTTGCCTTCCACGCCAAGGAAAGTCCCATACGGACACGGGACGAAGTCTTCAATCTTGTATCTTCATAGTCTTGGAGTCCGGTCAATGATGATGATAGTCCGGCCGATGATGGTAGTCCGGCTATCCGGACACCCCCTAATCTGGGACTCCCTCAGTAGCCCCCGAACCAGCCTTCAATGACGATAAGTCCAGCGTGTGTGTAGTCTTCGGCGTTGCAAGGCGGGTTCTCCTTCAAGTTCTACGTACCTGCCGAACAGTGTCCGGCTTCCTCATCAATGTTGCACGTCTTGGCTTCCACGCCCAATAATGGCCTTCCTCCACGCGTCGCACGAATGTGAAAAGCCAGGGTGTCTTTTATGTTTTACCCCCTAGTTGTGCGAATAATCTGCCTATAAGGGAGGCAAGAATCCAGATCCAAATCGCCATCTTCCTCCCGCAAACAATCATCGGAGCGCTTTCGACCAAGAAGCCATTCCATCATGGACCGTCAACGCGGATCCTCTTCTCGCGCTCCCAGCCCTTTGCCAGGAGATTGGAGGAGATGCTCTGTTCCGCACAACGAGCTGGTGAAGCTCCAAGCGGGGGGATATCTCCCTCCGGCCTTTATGGTTCCGGTTCGAGCCAGGCTGGCCACCTACAAAGGTGGGAAGCAAGCGGAGGTTACCCCAAGTCCCAACAAAGGGGAGCGGGTATGCTTCGTCCCCTATCTGATAAGGGGGCTCGGATTTCCTGGACATCCATTCCTCCGCGGGCTCCTGGAGTTCTACGGACTCCAGCTTCATCACCTCACGCCCGCTTCAATCCTGCGCATTGCGGGTTACGTAGCTCTTTGCGAGCTATTCCTGGGCGTCGAGCCCCATTTCGCGCTGTGGAAGAAGTTGTTCTGCCTTGTACCCCGCTCTGACGAGGGGTCCATATATCAAGTGGGCGATGCCGAAATATGGCGTATTGCCGAGACCGGATATCCATCCGGAACCCCTAAGAAGGCGTCCGAAGACTGGCCTTCGGGATGGTTTTATATAGAAGACGCTCCGCTGTCGGACCCTGTTCGGATCGGCCTCCCGGAGTTCAGCAATGCTCCTCTGAAGAAACGCCTTAGTTGGCGTCCGCGGAGCCCCCAACTGGAGGAAGACAAGAGCGTCCATTATTTGATGGGCCGAATAAGGTTACTGGCCCATTCCGGGTTGACCATGATTGGAGTCATGGCAACATGCATTATGCAGGGGGTGCAGCCACTACAATACAGGGGCCACCCCATGTGGGATTTCAACCGGGAGGACGATGCCACCCGTCATGGCTGTAAAGGGCCGGATTCGGTCGAAGACCTGGTGACGATCCTGTCCGGCCTGTATAAGGGGGAGAAGGAGGATTTCCTTCGGACGAACCCGTTAAATGGGTTCTCCATGAATAATCCCTGGCCTTGGGTAAGCGAACACTCTGCGTGCCCGACCCATGCTTTTTGAAACTTAAGTTTCTTATATTGTGTTCTTCTTTCGACGTAGGAACTGCGCCGGATCGTGGAGGACATGCTAAGTCTAGCTCCGCAACCCGAGGATCCAGAGAGATCCCGGGATCCGGCCTCCGAAGAGGATCCGGACATAAAGGTGGAGCTAATCGACGGGGTGTTCCACCAGCTCAGCATGGACAATGCCTTAGTCGCCATCACGGCCGACTATCCCGGACTATATCCGGCTTCCCAGGTGATTGCGACCGAAGTCCTGACACCGTCATTCCTTCCTTGCTTATTTCTGACCACCGTATATGATGGCGCCGTGCAGGAGGCGCTCCTAGGGCGAGAAGCCGAGCCCGCGGTGGCTGACCAACAAAGGCCAGTCCGGACCAGTAGGCGGAAGAGGAGCGCGGCGCGGACTAAAACGTCGCCGCAAAGGTGTAGCTCACAATTCATTATTTAGAGCAACGTTCCTAGGAAGCGTTTGAGTGCTCATGACTTTTGTAAGGAAAAAATCGCCCGTCGGACTGCGGGCGTGGAGGTTGCCAATCGAACCTCTACCAGCCAGGCTCCAGCACCTGGTCTGGAGGGGGAGGCGTGCGCAAGGCGCGAGCCAGACATTCCTCCGACGGAGGATGCCGACAGACTGTCCGCCACCAAGTCTGAGGTGGAGAGTGCCATGAATCACAGGCGCCGCCGGACAGTATTTCGTGACGCGTGCTTCTCCCCCGAGGCGTTGAATGCCTTTAACGCGGGGGACGCGCACCTTCGTGCTGCTCAGGATGGTTTTACCAGAGCCACGGAACAGTGTGTAAAAGACATACGGGTAAGAGAATTTAATAGTTGTATATGCCAGTAGCCCCCGAGACATAAAGTAGTTATATTAACTGATTTAAGGATCATATGAAACGTAGGATCTTGTCGAGAAGAATACCCAACTGTCTCAGGAGCTGCAGGAGTGCAAGGCTCAACTTGAGGCCGCACTCTCTGGCGCAGGAGGAAACAAAGGGACCTCTCCTGGTAACGCATTATGTTAGAAAGATAGGTAGCGTTTGGCCTTTGTGCAAGTCTAAAAAATGACGTTGCAGGTGCTGCCGGACAAGATCCGGACAGGCAAGAACTTCTGCGCCAACTGAAGGCCGGCGAGAGGGTGCTGCATAAGGTGCATCATGAAAGGAACAAGCTCCAGGATGCCCATGCCCAGCTTGGAGAAGAGCTGAAAGGCGTTCGGGTTGAGCTGTTGGGCTCCGTGAAGGAGAATCAGCGGCTTCGTCGCGGCATCTATATTAAGTGCTTGAGCGAACTCCTTTGAAAAGAAGAGTTCGGCGAGGAAGTCGATTTGACAGAATATGTCTGCAGGTATGCTCACAGGTCGCCCCGCGGAGGAGATGCCCGTATCAACGGGTGATCAACTTCCCGAATTGTTGCAACTGATCGAACGAGTTCGGCAGGTAATGAGCGGCGTCATCCAGGCTTTATGGCCAGCCTTCTCCTTACCCGAGGGTCTTGGGGAGCTTGCGGAGAAGCTTCAGGGAGTGCGGCAGTGCTTCCATTTATGGAAGATTTCGGCCTGCCGCCAAGGTGCCAGGGAGGCCTGGGCCATGGTAAAGACGCGGTACAAGAAGGCGGATCCCAACCACATGGCCGAAGTCGGACCTGTGGGGCCCGATGGGAAGGAGATCCCTGTGAGTTTAGTATACGGCCAAGTAGAGTTGGCCGCTAAATTTTCCCAAGAGGACTGTAAATTAGACAACCTGTTAGACGGGATTGAGGAAGAATACAATCAGTCGATTTGACAATGTATTATAAAATGACATATAAAATGCCTTCTAGCCGGATTGTAGATCGTTTGTCTTTGCCGACCTTTTCGCTTCAACCTCGGGACCCTAGAGTCCGGAGTGTGTCCGAATACCTTCTCGGTTATGAAACAACCGGGGTATGCATGGAGACCAGGCGTAGGGGTCATTAGTGCTTTATCAGACAAGTGCCCAACTAGTTATGTTATATTACATGGGTAGTAAGAAACATCTTCCAGGGAGAATAGTTCCGTTAAGGGTTCCTTTCCTCTGGGGGTGGCATGCCCTAAAGTGCATGTCCGGACTGCGAAAAAAAAGCAGAAAAACATCTGGGGGCAGATAAATAAGTGGATAAAAAACCATCTTTTAAGTCACCGACCGAATATTCCCTTAAGAACGCTAGCTTTCGGCTTCACCGAGTCTGAGGTACACATCCGGCTGACCCGGCAGTAACAATCGCAGAGGTGCTCCCTTTACCTCCTAGCCGAACAATCGGGAACGTAGGGGTAAGCACAGGAGCCAGGCAACCCAGCTTGGCCAAAACTTAAGTCATATCGATGCATATAATGGTGAATAAAAGGTACACGTGGAGGCTTGACACATGTGCTGAGCATGAAGCCCTTATAATTAAGCTTCTGGTAAAGAAGCCCCCAGGTATAATGAGTGCGGATAGCACATAATTGCGCGCGAACGATGCGCAAGTAGGCCTTTTAAGGCTTTGATGAATAGGGTTGAGAAGAAAAAGATAAACAAAAGGCAGCTGAAGTAAAAAAAAATTGGACGGGGGGAAAGGGACGAACTCTTAGTCCGGCGCTAGGCATAGAATCTTCGGAGGCGGGCTGCGTTCCATGGGTTCGGCTCGAGTCGGTTATCCGATGCATTTCGTAGACGGTACGCTCCGCCGGTCAAGACTTTATCGATGATGAAGGGGCCTTCCCATTTGGGCTTGAGCTTGTCCTTTTTCTTGTCCGGCAGGCGTAGAACCAGTTCGCCAACGTTGTAAGTCTTGGCCCGTACTTCTCTGCTTTGGTATCTTCGAGCCTGCTGCTGATAAAATGCGGAACGAGCCTTGGCGACATCGCGTTCTGCCTCCAATGCGTCCAAGCTGTCCTGCCGATCCAACTCGGCTTCTCTTTCTTCGTACATGCGCACTCGAGGTGAGTCATGAATTATGTCGCAGGGCAAAACTGCTTCTGCGCCGTATACCATAAAAAATGGTGTGAATCCGGTAGTATGGTTAGGCGTTGTCCACAGCACCCAGAGTACGGAGTCGAGCTCCTCTACCCAGTGCGTGTCAGATTTCGTAAGGGACCGCACTAGTCTGGGTTTGATGCCGCTCATTATTAGACCATTTGCTCGTTCCACTTGACCGTTGGTTTGAGGATGATAGACTAAAGCGTAATCGAGCTTGATGCCCCTATTTTTGCACCATGATTTAACCTCATCGGCCGTGAAGTTCGTGCCGTTATCGGTGATGATGCTATGGGGGACACCATAACGGTGTACTACCCCAGATATAAAGTCTATCACTGGTCCGGACTCTGCCGTTTTAACTGGCTTGGCCTCTATCCATTTGGTGAATTTATCCACCATGACCAATAGGTACCTTTGGTTGTGGGTTCCCCCTTTAAGTGGTCCAACCATGTCAAGCCCCCAGACCGCAAACGGCCAGGTAATGGGTATAGTTTTGAGGGCGGTGGGTGGCATGTGGCTCTGATTAGAAAAGAGCTGACAACCGACGCATCTTCGGACTAAGTCCTGAGCATCTGCCCGGGCGGTCGGCCAATAAAATCTTGTACGGAATGCCTTTCCTACAAGGGCCCGGGCTGCGGCGTGGTGTCCGCCTAGTCCGGCGTGAATTTCAACCAGAAGGTCTCGCCCTTCCTCTTCGGAGATACACCTTTGAAGGACTCCGATTGTGCTTTTCTTATAGAATTCTCCCTCATGGACCTTGTAGGCTTTAGATCGCCGGACTACGCAGCGGGCCTCATTATGGTCTTCGGGGAGTTCCTGCCTAAGCAAGTAGGCTAGGAACGGCTCTGTCCATGGGGTGATTACTGCCATTATGTCGTGAGCTGAGGGTGTTGTTTCGTCGGCTGGATCGCCGGTTATGTCAGATTGTTCTGCGGCTGCCTCCGGTTTGTTATTTCCGGACTCCTCTTCCCATAGAACGAATGGCTTGAACAGCCGTTCCAGGAAGATGTTTGGAGGGACAGCGTCACGTTTTGCGCCGATGCGTGCCAATACGTCGGCCGCTTGGTTATTACTCTGGCTACGTGGTGGAATTCAAGTCCTTCAAACCGAGCTGACATTTTAAGGACGGCGTTGCGATAGGCTGCCATTTTTGGATCCTTGGCGTCAAAGTCTCCATTTACTTGGGAGATTGCGAGGTTTGAGTCCCCGCGCACCTCTAGGCGTTGGATGCCCATGGAGATTGCCATCCGGAGGCCATGTAAGAGGCCCTCGTATTCGGCTGCGTTGTTGGAGTCCGTGCACATTATCTGGAGTACGTATTGGACTCTGTCCCCGGTTGGGGACGTTAGTACGATGCCAGCCCCCAATCCGGCCAACATTTTGGAACCCTCGAAATGCATAATCCAATTGGAGTATGCGCCATACTCTTTAGGGAGTTCGGCTTCAGTCCACTCAGCGACAAAGTCAGCCAAAACTTGTGACTTTGTAGCTCGCCGGGGTTTGTAAGTTATGTCGAATGGTAGGAGCTCAATGGCCCATTTTGCAATCATGCCCCTTGCGTCGCGGTTATTTATAATGTCTTTTAGGGGTACTTCGGAGGCCACTGTTATCGAACACTCTTGAAAGTAGTGTCGGAGCTTCCGGGATGCCATGAACACCGCATACGCTATCTTTTGATAGTGCGGGTAACGGGACTTGCGGGGGGCTAAAACAGTGGAAACGTAGTACACTGGTTTTTGAAGAGGGAATTTATGCCCTTCTGTTTCTCGTTCTACGACGAGCACCGCGCTTACTACTTGATGTGTTGCCGCGATGTATAATAACATAGGCTCGCCCAAGTTGGGCGCAGCCAGGACCGGATTCGTTGCCAATATGGCCTTTATTTCTTCGAGTCCGGCAGTGGCAGCATCCGTCCACTCGAAGTGTTCGGTGTGCCTAAGGAGGCGATAGAGGGGCAATGCCTTTTCTCCTAGGCGGGAGATAAAGCGGCTGAGAGCCGCCACACATCCAGTCAATTTCTGGATCTGTTTGAGGTTTTTTGGAATATCCAACTGCGATAGGGCTCGGATCTTGGCCGGATTTGCTTCAATTCCTCTACCGGATACAATGAAGCCCAAGAGCTTTCCAGCTGGTACGCCAAAAACGCATTTTTCCGGATTCAGCTTGATGTCATATGCTCGGAGGTTGTCGAATGTGACCCTCAAGTCGTCTACTAGAGTTTCGACGTGTTTGGTTTTGACGACTACGTCGTCTACGTATGCCTCTACTGTTTTGCCGATCTGGGTAGCCAGACATGTCTGAATCATGCGCTGATATGTTGCGCCGGCTTTTGTAAGTCCGAAGGGCATCGTGTTGAAGCAGAATGGTCCGTATGGAGTAATGAACGCCGTTGCGGCTTGATCCGCTTCTGCCATCTTGATTTGATGATAGCCGGAGTATGCGTCTAGGAAGCACAATGAATCGTGCCCTGCAGTGGCATCGATGATTTGGTCAATGCCGGGGAGGGGGAAGGAATCCTTTGGGCAGGCTTTATTTAGGTCTTTGAAATCGACACATAGGCGCCAGGATCTGTCCTTCTTTGGTACCATTACCAGGTTTGCTAGCCAATCCGGATGTTTGATATCTCTGATGAATCCGGCTTCCAATAGTTTGGCTAGTTCTTCTCCCATTGCCTGTCTTTTGGGTTCGGAAAATCGTCGAAGAGCCTGTTTGACTGGCTTGAACCCTTTTAGGATGTTTAGGCTATGCTCTGCCAGCCTGCGAGGGATTCCTGGCATATCTGAAGGATGCCAGGCGAAAATGTCCCAATTTTCCCGAAGGAATTCTCGCAGCGTGGCGTCTACATCAGGGTTCAACTGTGCCCCGAAGGAGTCTTTGTCGGGTCCGTTGGGTGGACCTGGAATTTTATAATTTCGTCCGCTGGTTTAAAGGAGGTGGACTTGGATCTCTTATCGAGTATCACGTCGTCTCTGTGCACCGCAGCGCGCAGCGCGGTGAGTTCCTCTGCCGCTAGGGCTTCGGATAGTGCCTCCAGGGCTAATGCGGCTGTTTTGTTTTCGGCGCGGAGTGCTATGTCCGGATCACTAACGAGAGTGATTATCCCGCCGGGCCCAAGCAATTTGAGCTTCATGTACCCGTAATGGGGTACGGCTTCGAAAATTGTGAACGCCTCTCGTCCTAATATAGCGTGGTATCCGCTGCTGAGCGAGGCCACTTGGAACGTGATTTCTTCGGACCTGTAATTGTCCGGCGAGCCGAACACCACATCGAGTGTGATTTTTCCGGTGCAGCGTGCTTCCCGGCTAGGGATTATTCCTCTGAAGGTTGTGCTGCTTCGCTCAATGCGGCTCCAGTCTATTTCCATTTTTTGAAGAGTTTTCTCGTAAATGAGGTTCAATCCGCTGCCGCCATCCATAAGTACCTTGGTAAGTCGAAAGCCGTCCACTATTGGACTGAGGACCAATGCGGCTGGTGCTCGGGCTGTTCGGAATTTAGGTTCGTCGCTGGCGTTGAAGGTGATGGCTGCGTCGCTCCAAGGATTTGTTGTTGCTACTTGGTAGACTTCGGCAAGGCTGTGGATCGTTCGTTTCCGCATATTGTTTGATGCGAAAGTCTCGAAGACGGTTGATACCGTACCGGTATTGTTGGTGTGGTTTCGCGGGGCTAGAAGCTCCTCGCCACTTTTGGCCACCTGCCGTAATATCCAACATGCACGAAGGCTATGTGTTGGGGTGGCGCCCTTGGTACTGTGAATTATACAGGGTTTGCTGAGCCATCCCTCCAGTACGGTTCCGTTCCCTTTAAGGGGCTTCTGTTTTCTGGTTCTTGTACTTGGTGCCTGAGTGTAATGCACCCTTTTGTTGCGGACTGGGGCTATGTTCGGGGCTGGATTATCCCAAAACCTATCTTCGCTTTTCCGGGAACTTTCAATGGCACGGTACTTTTGCACTATGGATGCCAAGTCGGCGAAACGCGTGATTTCACGATGTCTGACGGCGTTCAAGATTCCCCTGTCCGTGCAATTGTTGCAAAAGATCGAGATTGCGTTTTCCTCTCGGCAGTCCTTTATCCGGTCCATGACTAGGAGGAATCTGGCCCAGTAATGATGTACTGTTTCGGCTGGCTCTTGCCGCATTAGAGATAGATCGCATATATCTGGACGGACGGGCCTAATTGAGTCCGGGACCCTGCCCATCTCGAGGCTCAAGGGCCGAGGAGTTTCTGAATTTGGAAGCTTGGAAAGTGGAATGTTGTCCAACGAGTCCGGTCCGATGATTGACTTTATGTTCAGTGCTTGATCGGAATCTGCTCCTCCGTGGGAATCCGGCATGGAGGGTTCGGTAGCTCGGACACGACTAGTTTTCAATATGGGAGAAGGATCGTCGCGATGTTCCTCTACCACCGTGACGTGGTGGGTAACCTGGGGAGAGTTAATCTCTCTCAGATCGGTTTTAAGCCCGATCCGATTGTAGTCTGTAGCGACTCCCAGGGCGGCGATCCGATCCAAGAGTTCGTTTACAGACGAGAGCTCTGCTGGATCTAACTGCTCGGCGAATTCCGAGTTGACATGAAGATCACTCTCGATGACACGAGAGGTCATCGTTGAAGCGGTGGCCGGACATGCGGTCATAAGAAAACCTCCTAGCCGGATAGTTTGGCCGGCGACCAAGGCTCCGTCGGCGAAGATGCCGTCCTTGAAGACGGGAAGAGGCATCCTTCCTATCGGTGACGACGCAGAGGAACTCTCAATGAAAGCACCAATGTCGGTGTCAAAACCGGCGGATCTCGGGTAGGGGGTCCCGAACTGTGCGTCTAGGTGGATGGTAACAGGAGACAAGGGACACGATGTTTTACCCAGGTTCGGGCCCTCTTGATGGAGGTAAAACCCTATGTCCTGCTTGATTGATATTGATATTGTGGATGTTTACAAGAGTGGATCTACCACGAGATCAAGGAGGCTAAACCCTAGAAGCTAGCCTATGGTATGATTGTAATGGTTGTTGGTGTGTCCTGCGGACTAGAGCCATCCGGTTTATATAGACACCGGAGAGGGCTAGGGTTACATAGAGTCGGTTACAATAGTAGGAGATCTACGTATCCGTATCGCCAAGCTTGCCTTCCACGCCAAGGAAAGTCCCATCTGGACACGGGACGAAGTCTTCAATCTTGTATCTTCATAGTCTTGGAGTCCGGTCGATGATGATGATAGTCCGGCCGATGATAGTTCGGCCGATGATGGTAGTCCGGCTATCCGGACACCCCCTAATCCGGGACTCCCTCACCCACCCACCGCCCACTTCATAGCCACTGTCAATGATATAACCGACATGCTCGATTTTGACTCCGGAGACATCGACGGTATGGACAACGATGCAGGAGACGAACAGGAATCAGCGCCTATAGGGCACTGGACAACCACCTCATCTCACGATGTATACATGGTGGACACACCTAAAAGAAAAGACGATGAGGAACAAAGGGACGCAATGAGGGATCGTTCCCTCGAAAAGCAATCAAAGCGGCGGCGTAAGCGAAGCGCCAAACCCCACCTCGACAGAGACCCATCCACAGAGCAGGGCGAACCGGCGGACGACGAACATGCCATCGAGCAACCGTCCGAACAGGGCAATTTGGGCAAACAAACTGAACAACCCGTCCCCGATGAAGATAATAGTCTAGACGACCTCACGTCGAACAAGTTGCTGGAGCAGAAGAACCTCCACAAAAGGCTCGTCGGCACTGCGTGTAGCCTGAAAAAGCAGAAGCGGAAGCTCAAAACAGCGGAAGATGCACTCAGAATTAGATGGGGCAAAGTACTCAACACCACAGACAAGTACGGTGACAGTCATCACACAAAGAGCTATCCGAAGCGGAAATTACTGCTCGAATTTTATGAGGAGGCCTTAGAGCCCATGCAATCAAAAAATAAAGAAGACACACTCAAGCCGGCACGCAATCCGCGCAAGGATTCGCATCAAAAAGATGGCCCAGCCAGATCTATCTACGGGCCAAGAAAGCAAGCTCTAGTAAGCAATGCAATGAAACAAGTATCCGAACATCACGGCACACCCAAATATAGGGGTGCTGCACACCCCCTCTGTTTCACCGATGAGGTGCTGGACCATGAATTTCCAGCGGGATTCAAACCCGTAAACATAGAGGCATACGACGGAACAACAGACCCTAGAGTCTGGATTGAGGACTATATCCTCCACATACACATGGCTAGAGGAGATGACCTCCACGCCATAAAATACTTACCCCTCAAGCTCAAAGGGCCAGCCCGGCATTGGCTTAAAAGCCTTCCCGAAAACACCATCGGAATTTGGGAAGAGCTCGAGGATGCTTTTCGGGCAAATTTTCAAGGGACCTATGTCCGACCTCCGGATGCAGACGATCTAAGTCATATAACTCAACAACCCGGAGATTCAGCCCGGAAACTCTGGAACAGATTTCTTACTAAAAAGAACCAGATAGTCGACTGTCCGGACGCTGAAGCCTTAGCAGCTTTCAAACATAGCGTTCGAGACGAATGGCTCGCCAGACACCTCGGCCAAGAAAAGCCAAGAACAATGGCCGCATTAACAAGCCTCATGACCCGCTTTTGCACAGGAGAGGACAGCTGGTTGGCAAGAAGCAGCACCAGTGACCCAATTACATCCGAAGTTCGGGCTGGAAACGGGAAACCGCGACGTAGCAAGGACCAGCGCCGGACCAAGGGAAACATCCTGAAGAGCACGACAGTCAACGCCGGATTCAAAAGCTCTCGACAGAATCAGAAAAAGCCGCCCCTCAAGGATAACAGGGACGAGCTATCTAACCTAAACAACATCTTGGACAAAACATGCCAAATCCACAGTACTCTCGGGAGGCCTGCAAACCATACCCACAGAGATTGTTGGGTCTTCAAGCAATCCGGCAAACTTAACACCGAACACAAGGGGCTCGACATACCAAGCGAGGACGATGACGAACCCCACAAGCAGAGCACCGGAGAACAAAAGAAGTTCCCACAAGAAGTCAAAACAGTAAACTCACTTCATGTGACAAAAGGGAAATATAGAGTGGCACCTATAGAGATACGCGCCATACGGCCTGTCCCAGAGGAGTCTCTCCACTGGTTGTTACAACCAATCACCTTCGACCATCAGGATTACTTTAGAAGTATCCGGAACGTAGGCTGGACTGCCTTGGTATTAGATCCGATAATTGACGGACTCCACTTTACACAAGTCCTAATGGACGGCGGCAGTGATCTAAACCTGCTATACCAGGACACAGTCCGCAAAATGGGGATAAACCCAACAACAATTCGCCACAGCAACACTTCCTTTCAAGGAGTAACGCCAGGCCCAGATACTCATTGTATGGGTTCTCTCCTGCTAGAAGTCGTGTTCGGCTTCCCCGACAACTTCCGCCGCGAAAAGCTAACCTTTCACATCGCCCCATTTACAAGTAGCTATCAAGCACTACTGGGACGCGAAGCTTTCGCCCGCTTTAACGCAATACCACATTATGCATCCCTTACGCTTAAAATGCCCGGTACGTGAGGCATCATCTCATTAAAGGGAAATATCAAATGTTCCTCGAGCGCGGAAGACTGTGTGGCTGCCTCGACAGCCAAACACGAAACCGGCTTCACTAACCAAAGCACCTAAACAGGTCGTTCAGATCCCGGACATGGCTAGACGAGTCCGGCATAAACATACAGGGCCTTAATAGCCGCATACCCCCGTACAAGGGGCTCCACGCGTATACAACAAGAGACAATAAAGCTCAATTCTACCCATTTTCTGAATTATACTTTGTTTATTTAGTATAACACAGATTTTCGCATGATTGTTTTCAACTAAGTTCCTCTCTTTTACAGGTGAACACCATGCTACACCCGTCCAGGATACGGCACAATGGAGACACAGGCGTAGACGTGCAGTAGGGACCCATTCCAAGGATTCTTTTTAGATTAAGACCCTGCGTAAACCTTTTTTACTGTCTCTTGTTGAAAACATCCCTCGGTTTCTTTTTTACAACCGAGGAGGAGGCTGGCGTCTTGGCATGTGGCCACGTCAGAATTTTGCGCGTACCTGGACACCAGGGGCTTCTTACCAAGGGCATTGTTTAGCCTGTTTTCATAAAGACCGAATACCTTAGCGAGTGTTCGGCGTCGCCAGTTTGGCCTTATATGCATCAGCTCCGAATCATGACTTTGGTGAAATGTTGGGTTTGCCCGGCTCCTGTGTTTTGCTGCCTTATGTTCCGCTCTATCGGCTAAGGCGGCACCAGGAGAACTACTGCGATTGTGCCTCGGTTCGGCCAGGCGAGCACCTCAGTAGAGAAAGCCGAAAACTGACTGTCATGATATAGCGTGAGACTGGTCAACCACTCGATGACCCGCCGGAATCTTTAGGATTCCTCCGCATTAACGAAGGGCCGTTTCCTGGTCAGGCACACACGCGCCCTGAATTCGGGTGAGCATGGTGCCCCTAGGGGCTATATAGTAGCCCCACTATCAAACTCCTATGGCTAAGTGAAAGTGATAAAGCATTATAGCCCGGTTGCCTAGTTCGCCGCGCTATCACCTCCTTTGTAGGACCAAGACATTGGATCAAGTGTGAAAATGTGCCTTTTGCGAACACCCCCGCATTATAAGCGCGGGGGCTGAAGCCGAAGACTGCCATCTTTCAGGTTATATACACATATACATTAACGGACGCACAGGAGGCATTTTAATTCTTAAAAGCACAAGTATAAAAAGCTTTTATATTCCATTGGAACATTGTTTTACAATGATACATGTTATTCGAACATAACATCCTTCGAGCACTGCGTCTCTATTAAACGAGCGCCCTGCAGAACTTCCTGAAAATAGTGCTCGGCAGGTACTCGGCTTTCGTCCGAATCTTGGGATGCAACAACACTGGCCTTCATATCCGCCCAGTATGTCTTGACACGGGCAAGAGCCATCTGTGCACCCTCTATGCATGCCGACCTCTTCATTGCATCAATATGTGGCATCGCACCGAGGAACTGCTGCACCAAGCTAAAATAACTCTTCGGCTCGGGCCTTTTCGGCCACAGATGACTCACGACATGATTCATGGCGAGTCCGGATAACCTATTCAGCTCCGCCCATGTGACCAAACGATAGGATACTGAAAGTGAGCGCTCTGGATTGTGGAACTGCGACCAAAAAAGCTTCTCCACTTCGTGGTCATTTAGATCGCGGAAGTGTTCGGCCGCGTCCGCCGCACTCGCCGCCAAGTCCAGGTAAGTGTTCGCCGCACTCCACTTCCGGTCCAACGGAGCATATTTAGGATCCCCGAACTTCATCCATAGCATATAGGGCTTTCCAGCCGTGATATCTCCGGCCTGACGTAGCTCCTCCTTCATAGCTCTCATTGCATAGCGAGTATCCTTGGCCTCGGTAGTGACCTTCTCTAGGTCCTTCTGTGCGACCCGATCTTGTTTTTCAAGAAGCTTGCAGCGGTCGGCAGCATTCTTCAACTTTTCAGCCATCTCGGCCATTTCCTTCTTGCTTTGGCAGTGAGCAGCCTGTTCGGCTTGCAGCTCTTAAGCCACCTTTAAGGCAGCCGCATTGCTTTTCCTGGACTGCTCCTTGGCTTGGGCAAGTTCCGCCCGAAGGTTCTCCATGGCAGCGGCACCATCTGCATCAAGCACATATGTTGTAAGGTACGGGCATCAAGCTCCTCTTACCAGGTGTCTTCGGAGAAATTATATACCTTGTGCCTCGTCAAGCCGCTTGTTGACAAGCGCGATATCGGCATCTGCCACGTCAAGTTGCCGCTTTAGCTCGGCAAATTCATCAGTCCGGCCAGCCACCGGACACTTCGCCACCTACCTAGGAAAGCTGCAATATTATACCTGGGATTATGATCCTCGGCGCGCCGTCCTTTTTGACAACGCACCGAGTCTTAGGGGCTACTATCTATATAGGGCGCATCTTATATATGCGGATCTGTCAAAAGGTACATCGTTTCACGTACCTCAAAACCTGTCAGTAAACTCCTGACAGCCTCGTACAACCCGCTCTACGCGGATGAAATCCTTCTAATCACCGTATCCATCAACGCACGATGTTCTTCTAAGATAGACGCTCGCCCGAGCAGATCCTTTAGCTCCTCCGACCCTGCACCGGACGGTGCCGGACTCGTCCGATGGCCTTCTTCGAAGGCCGGACACGGAGGGCCTTTGGGGTCCATACGACTGCCTTCCGGCCCTGCCGGATTCGGAGAAACCCTCCGTGACGACACCTCAGGGTTGCCCGCCTCGCAAGGAGGTACGGCAGGGGGAGGCGTTCCGCTCTCCATCATCTCCGGACGAAGATCCCCTGAAGATGAGCTTTGCTGAGAAGGGCGGAGATCTGAACTACAAGGTAAAATTTCGGTTATCTTCCTCAGAAATAGAACGGGGATATCTCTCATTTTAAAACCCCCCTCTTTACTTACGGCTCGGTGGAGAGCTGATCCCCTTGGGGACGCGATGCGACCGAGGCACCTCCCGGCGCCGGACCCTCTGACGCAGATTTCTTCCCCCGCTTTGAAGCCATGGCCTCCGGGTCTTTAGAGGCGGTCCTCTTCTTCCCCTGGTTAGAGGAATTCTCGATTCCTCCTTTCCTGACAGCCTCCTTCGGGGAGGCGGTAGCTTCCTTGTTCCCCTCTTCGCCTTCTTCCAAAGGCGCAACCTCCAGCATCTTGGTTAACACGGGATCCGGCGTAGTCTCAGGGAGGGGGGCCGAACAACTTATTAGCTTTCCTTTCGCTATCCACTCCTATTTAAGGGACAGCTCTTTTAAGGGCGATTTTATGATAAATATACGGATAGCGTGTCCGGGTACATGGCTACTTACTTGAGTATTCGGGCGATTGCAGCTCAGACCTGCGTCCTCGGACGAGTCCGGACACATTTCTTGTGATCCGAAGAACAATTTGTACATCTCCATGGGCGTCGCGCCCACAAAATGTTGGAGGGCTCGTGGTCCTTCCGGATTAAACTCCCACAAGCGGAGGGGACGGCGTTTGCAGGGCAGGATGCGGCGAATCAACATAACCTGCATCACTACGGCCAGATTGATATCTCTTTCTAAGAGATCTCGAACGCGGCCCTCCAATAGGGGCACGTCCTTGGACGGCCCCCAGTTAAGCCCTTTATTGACCCATGATGCTAGCTGTGGTGGGGGACCCGAGCGAAAGGCAGGTGGCGCCACCCATTTGGTGCCGCTAGGAGCTGTGATATAAAACCACTCGTGTTGCCACGAGCCAAACTCCTCTTGAAAAGAGCCCTCGGGCCATGGAGCGTCGGCAATCTTGCTTATAACAGCACCTCCGCACTCCGCGTGCTGCCCCTCAATCATCTTCGACTCTAGTTTGAAGGTTTTGAGCCACAATCCGAAGTGAGGAGTAATATGGAGGAAGGCCTCGCACACGACAATGAACGATGAGATATGGAGGATGGACTCCAGAGCTAAGTCGTGAAATTCTAGCCCGTAATAAAACATGAGCCCCCTCACGAAGGGGTCAATCGGGAAGCTTAGCCCCCGAAGGAAGTGAGACGCGAACACCATGCTCTCACCAGGCTTGGGAGTGGGAATGACCTGCCCTTGAGCAGGCAGCCTACGCGAGATTTCGCCGGTTAGATACCTGGCATCTCTTAACTTTAACATGTCTTCTTCCGTAGCGGAGGAAGGCATCCACCGGCCTTGAAGGTCGAAGCCGGACATCGTCGGAAGTCCGAAGCGCCTGAATCTGAAGCTTTGGGTGTAACTCAACGTAAGAGGCGGATTTGATTGAGATTGAAAGAAAGGAGTCGAGCCTTTGTCTCTTTATAAAGAGGTTGAATACCAAGAGCCCTCCCCGTGACCGTTCGGGACTCGCCTTTGATTGAGGAGACATACCAACAGGCACGATTGGGTTACCCACGCCCATATTGATGAGAATCCCGGAATAAAGGGACACGATCTCTGCTTTGACCACTACTAGGAAAAGGCCTACTAATGGCGCACCTAATTTGCCCATTAATGGCGCATTAGTGGTGCGCCATTAGTGCCACGCCATTAGTATATTTTACTAATGGCGCACCCCCTGGTGCGCCATTAGTATCTGATATACTAATGGCGCACCTCTGATGCACCATTAATGTATACATAAGTGCGCCATTAGTATGCCTCCCAGGGGCCATGTATACCCAGGTGCTCTGGCATACTAATGGCGCACAGCAACAAGATGCGCCATTAGTAACGTCGGCATAGTAATGGCGCACTGTTCAGTGATGCGCCATTAGTATGCTTTGTCATACTAATGGCGCACTGTCATGTGATGCGCCATTAGTATGAATATTAGGTTTTTTTATTTTTTATTTTCTGTTTTTTGCACAAGTTACAAAATGTATAATTTGACAAAATATAGACAGCACACATCAACAACAGATTCATCGAATACAATAGAAGATTAGTCTTTGAATACAATTCATCATATTAGTCTCCGAATACAATTCATCATATTAGTCTCCGAATTGAAAATACCGACCAAAGATAGAACGTTATATTACAAGTCTCGAGACGGCGAGTAGCGAGTTTGTCTTCACATTACAAGTCGATATCGATCATCTAAACTACCATCACATAGAAGAGAGTTGCGGTCATCACGATGAGCATCATCATGATGAAACTCGTCTTCATCCGGTTCCTCCAACGCTCCCTCCCCTCTCCCGCTAGATAGCGGGCGTATCTAGATTCGGCCTCGGCCCTAGTGGTGTACCCTTTGTAACTGTTACCGCTGAATCGGTGAACCTGTCTCTGACACTCCTCCCAGTCGTCGTAGACTCCGGGAACCTTATCCTTGTACACGACATACGTCGGCATCGCTATGCACTAGCCAAACGAAACGTTAGTACCAATTCACAGACAATACATAAGCAATATATAAGTATGCAACAGAATGATCGGAAGAGAAAAGCAAGACATTAATAGCATCGATTACATCTAAGTTGAACGACTCTCAAAACCAAAGAGACATACTACAAGTTCATTAAAGTTTAATTACAACATGAGCCAATTGATGTTTCAGAACTAGACACAGCATCACTGCTTTCGACTCGACTCAAGGGACCGAAGCGTGGATGAAGCTGTCGTCTATTGTGGGAGTCATGAAAGAATGGGCGTTGTCAGCCTGCATTTGTAGCATTGTGTCGATGTCACTGTTGGACGGTTGATTTCTGAGGTAGAACTGCCCTGAGGTACGAAGGACATCTTGATGGATGATTTCCGCAAACTCCGACTGGATGCGAAAGAATTCTTGTCGGAGGTCCGCGTCCTGGATTGCCGACACGCTCTTTGCCCAATCTTTGAGTTTACTCGGTAGCAGAAGTTGATGATGGTCCCGTACGATCGCCCGCATGTGATGGATGGCGTAGTAGACACCCTTCTGACCGCCAGGCGGCTGCTTGATGCAGCAGAACGTCGTATTGTGGGAGAACACGTGCTTGCCGTACTTACGAATAGGCCTGGTGAAGGTGCCTCCAGATTTGGCATAGCCGGGGAGAACATCATCAAGAACCTTCTTGACATTTGTGTAGTCTACGTTCGACTGACGGTCCGGGTCGAAATACGTGGCCATGGAATATTTGGGGCTTAGGAGGATGAGCGTGCAATGTGTGTCACTGCAGAAAACACGGAATGTTAAAAGAAAAATGATCGAAATCTAAGAATTCATATGTTACGGGCCGGTTGAGGGGGGGACTTACTCAGGAAAGTAAGGCATGAGGAAGTTATCCTTATCTTGGTTTGCCAGAATGACGCCTTCGAGGTAAGAACTCGCGACTTGCCGGTCCCCAGCGCTGCCCAAGATCTTGGCACGCATGTAGAAGGGGTCGACTATCACGATGTCCGAGGTCTTGTCGCGAATGATCTGCATCTCCATACTCAGCGAAAATAGCCGAACGAAGGTGTAGTGCAGCGGATGAAGGTTCATCATAGCGTGGATGTCATCAAACCGCAGGACGATCGTACGCCCGATGGAGTTATCCACAAAGCCCTTGCCCTCTGGCACCTTGGCCGCGAAAACCGGGTATGCCACATCCTTCTCTCTGAGACGCCGCTTCTCCAAAGAAAGAACACTGTCATGCAGACTCCGCATAGCACCAGTTGCAGCATTGAGCATATTTGTCGGTAGCATCGCCCTACCTGCCACATGCACCCTCCTCGAGATATCCTTAGGTGAAGGTGGCCCGTCCTGAGCACGGATCATACTCGGTGCCGGCTAGCTCGCACCCTTGTTAGTCTTTCTTTTGCGTGCCTTCTTCTTCTCCTGTAATGGGACCGAGTTCTGCTCACAGACCGCCTTCTTGAGTGTGTTTGGGCTGATAATATTTCGCACCTCGCCTATCTGAGGCTCGGTGAAGTCGGCAGCTGGAGGCATCTCCTGAGAGCTGAACGGCAGATGACGCCTCTTGCAACTTGGCTTCTCCGCGGTACCAGCTAGATCGCGCACGTCTTTTGTTGGGTTGGGTTCTTGAGAAGGAGCCCCCATGAAGTCGCCATCGTACCCATGTTCGGCAAAGTACTGATCAACGTTGCCAAATGTATCATCGTCGTAGTCGTTCTGATCCTGTGCCATATGCATGTTTGGATCCAGTGGCATAGGGATGTCCGGCACCGTTGCGGCGGTCTTGCCATGGGGCCGACTTGGCGCCGGCACGACTGGCGGTGTTGTCTTTGGGGTGGTGTCCCCCGCCCCCAAATGAATTTGGCTCTTCGGCCAAAGCAGGGGCCAGCTCAGGCAGGCGCTGAGGGTCATCACGTCATCATCGTCGGCCCCGATGGGTCGAATCGGAGGTAACAACTCGTCGTAGCCTGGCAGCACCCGAACCAGTTGAACCCTAAACAAGTTGGGTGGCATCTGGGTACCATGGAACAAGGGGTTGCCTGGTTGAACGATTTGGCCCTTGGCGACATCGACCAACTCGTTGTTCACGAAGTGCAGGAGAGTGCACGGAACGTCGGCGGCGCCCTGCGAAAACATGTAGGGCGACAGGGATGCCCAGTCAAAGGCAAGGAGATGAAGTCCTCGGCCGAGAGAGGCTTAATTAGTTACTGTGATGATGGCGTCGAGCTCGGCTAATGTCGAGGCACCGCCAACGGCGGGCGTGCAGTTGACGGAGGGGCCGCTTGCTGCAGAGGTGCCAGCCGGTGTACACCCGGGTGCATTAAGCTCCCGTGCCGGCGTCGCAGACACCAATGCCGCCTCCGCCGGAGACACCAATTGCCCCGCCATCGCATTTTGCGAGTTGCTGGCCGTGAAGCTAGGAATCGGGGGCTGCCCCTGTTGGCCGCCCGCAATCCACGCACTCAACCCCTGGATCAAGGTAGGCACAATGGCGGTGATCGTCGCTCCGAGTCGTTGTTCCACTTGCTCTTGGACAATCTCCGGAATCCGCGCCACCTGTGCCTTGAGTTCTTGAACCTCGCGCGCCTGGCTTTCCGAGCTGGTCTTTTTCTCCTTCCGCACACCAGCGGTATAGTATGACCCCCATTTTGTGGACAAGCCTTTGCCGGCCACACGACCAGCTGACGTCGGCTTACTGAGCTTATCCTTGTTCTTCATTACATTCAACGCCCTATTTAGAGTGGTGTCCCAAGGGTTGCTCGTAGTCGACCCCGCGCTACTGCTTTCAGTCGCCTGCGGAAGGAATGTGAACCATTTAGAAATTTGGCTTCATTAATTAGAATGCAACCATATGGAGCTAATTACGCGGGGGTGTATTCCTTACCAGAACAAGCTCAAGCGCCCTGGTCTTCGGATCCGTGGTAAGCTCCTTTGTTATCGGGTCCTCCTTGTACCGGGCCCTGACAAAGTTCCTGGTCTACTTGTTACCGCTGTATTTCTCGAAGCGGGGCGGTAGGCCTTGCTCGGCACGCTCCGCGTCCTCCTTGTCCCATATAGGCTCCGCCACTCTATAACCGCCGGGACCGAGTTTGTGTTCCCCTAAGTTCAGCTCCCGCATTTCTTTCCCCCACTGACTTGATTGGGAGTTTGCGGTGCTCGAGCAATTGATCTTAAAGTCGTTGTAGTCATCTTCGGTGATCGAAGGATTTTTCTCCTTGATCTTCTCATAAATCTCACCTTTCTCGATCATTCTCTTCACATTGCTTTTCCAAGTAGACAGGGCCTTGCTCATCTTCGTGAGGGCAGCATTGTTCACTTTATTCCCTTTGAGGCTTGTGTTTTCAAAAGCAGCGGGGAACTTGTATCGTTCGTGCAGCTTCGTGAAGAGGAGGTTGCGCAAATTCCCTCGGTCAGGATGCCTCGGGTTCTCGGTGTTGATCGAGACGGTGCTCCGGAGAATGCACCCGAGCTGAAGCGAGTACCCCTTGACTATTCGTTCGGGCGCCGTTGGATTCCCGTCGGAGTCCACTTCAGTAACTTCCTCCTTGAGGGTGCGGAGCACGGTCGGGCGCCGGTCCTTCCGTTGCCTCTTCTATTGGCTGCCATCTGTGCGTGCGCCACCATCATCAGTGGTGGCATCCTCGGCGGCACCATCAGTGGTGGCATCAGTGGGGTCATCCTCGGCGGTACCATCAGTGGTCTCAGGATCGGTGGGGAAGGCGGCGTCCTCATATAAGTGAGGTTGTTCCTCCATCTCTCGGGACAGCTCCCAGAATGCCTTGCCGCCCGAACCCCCGGCTCATCGTTGTGGGCCATGTTTCTCTCTAAATAGAAACAAAGTTTGGTCAAAAAGTCGGTTATTGTCAAGGAACAAGATCATGGTCTCATCATTTAGGGTTTGTCGACACCGAGGCATCCTAAAATCTAAGCTTTTATCATTGAGGGTTTTTCGACGCCGAGGCACCCTAAAAGCCTAAGCTTTCATCATTTCGGTTTTTATCGACACCGAGGCACCCTAAAAGCCATGCATTAGTCACAAGTACGCCGGGGCACTTGATCCTACTTAATTAACTACTAAGATACCCCGGCCCATGCATTAGTCACAAGTACCCCATATGTCCTATTTTTAGCAAAGTCATGCTAAAATTCACGGAAAATTTCAGCATGACCTTTGCTGAAAATAGGACATATGGAGTACCCGAATTTGCCGGAACGGAAGTTAATCGACATTCCGGCAAACTCAAGGGCCTCTCGGGGTACCTGCAAAATCATTATCCCAGGTGGACATGGATGCAATGTCACATGTCACATGGATCCCACACCCATAGGAGCTGGTGAAGCTTCATGTGTATTTCACGAAAACCAACCTGACTAAAGAGCTTTATGTAGAAAACAAATCACTCGACCAGCTCACACAGGAGTAGTAATCTATTGGCAAAGCAGTAATCATATTTTAATCATATTCATATATTTTAATCAAGTCCAGCGGGGAGGAATCTCGCAAGGAGGTACGGCAGGGGGAGGCGTTCCGCTCTCCATCATCTCCGGACGAAGATCCCCTGAAGATGAGCTTTGCTGAGAAGGGCGGAGATCTGAACTACAAGGTAAAATTTCGGTTATCTTCCTCAGAAATAGAACGGGGATATCTCTCATTTTAAAACCCCCCTCTTTACTTACGGCTCGGTGGAGAGCTGATCCCCTTGGGGACGCGATGCGACCGAGGCACCTCCCGGCGCCGGACCCTCTGACGCAGATTTCTTCCCCCACTTTGAAGCCATGGCCTCCGGGTCTTCAGAGGCGGTCCTCTTCTTCCCCTGGTTAGAGGAATTCTCGATTCCTCCTTTCCTGACAGCCTCCTTCGGGGAGGCGGTAGCTTCCTTGTTCCCCTCTTCGCCTTCTTCCAAAGGCGCAACCTCCAGCATCTTGGTTAACACGGGATCCGGCGTAGTCTCAGAGAGGGGGGCCGAACAACTTATTAGCTTTGCTTTCGCTATCCACTCCTATTTAAGGGACAGCTCTTTTAAGGGCGATTTTATGATAAATATACGGATAGCGTGTCCGGGTACAGGGCTACTTACTTGAGTATTCGGGCGATTGCAGCTCAGACCTGCGTCCTCGGACGAGTCCGGACACATTTCTTGTGATCCGAAGAACAATTTGTACATCTCCATGGGCGTCGCGCCCACAAAATGTTGGAGGGCTCGTGGTCCTTCCGGATTAAACTCCCACAAGCGGAGGGGACGGCGTTTGCAGGGCAGGATGCGGCGAATCAACATAACCTGCATCACTACGGCCAGATTGATATCTCTTTCTAAGAGATCTCGAACGCGGCCCTCCAATAGGGGCACGTCCTTGGACGGCCCCCAATTAAGCCCTTTATTGATCCATGATGCTAGCTGTGGTGGGGGACCCGAGCGAAAGGCAGGTGGCGCCACCCATTTGGTGCCGCTGGGAGCTGTGATATAAAACCACTCGTGTTGCCACGAGCCAAACTCCTCTTGAAAAGAGCCCTCGGGCCATGGAGCGTCGGCAATCTTGCTTATAACAGCACCTCCGCACTCCGCGTGCTGCCCCTCAATCATCTTCGACTCTACTTTGAAGGTTTTGAGCCACAATCCGAAGTGAGGAGTAATATGGAGGAAGGCCTCGCACACGACAATGAACGATGAGATATGGAGGATGGACTCCAGAGCTAAGTCGTGAAATTCTAGCCCGTAATAAAACATGAGCCCCCTCACGAAGGGGTCAATCGGGAAGCTTAGCCCCCGAAGGAAGTGAGACGCGAACACCATGCTCTCACCAGGCTTGGGAGTGGGAATGACCTGCCCTTGAGCAGGCAGCCTACGCGAGATTTTGCCGGTTAGATACCTGGCATCTCTTAACTTTAACATGTCTTCTTCCGTAGCGGAGGAAGGCATCCACCGGCCTTGAAGGTCGAAGCCGGACATCGTCGGAAGTCCGAAGCGCCTGAATCTGAAGCTTTGGGTGTTGGAACTCAACGTAAGAGGCGGATTTGATTGAGATTGAAAGAAAGGAGTCGAGCCTTTGTCTCTTTATAAAGAGGTTGAATACCAAGAGCCCTCCCCGTGACCGTTCGGGACTCGCCTTCGATTGACGAGACATACCAACAGGCACGATTGGGTTACCCACGCCCGTATTGATGAGAATCCCGGAATAAAGGGACACGATCTCTGCTTTGACCACTACTAGGAAAAGGCCTACTAATGGCGCACCTAATTTGCCCATTAATGGCGCATTAGTGGTGCGCCATTAGTGCCACGCCATTAGTATATTTTACTAATGGCGCACCCCCTGGTGCGCCATTAGTATCTGATATACTAATGGCGCACCTCTGATGCACCATTAATGTATACATAAGTGCGCCATTAGTATGCCTCCCAGGGGCCATGTATACCCAGGTGCTCTGGCATACTAATGGCGCACAGCAACAAGATGCGCCATTAGTAACGTCGGCATAGTAATGGCGCACTGTTCAGTGATGCGCCATTAGTATGCTTTGTCATACTAATGGCGCACTGTCATGTGATGCGCCATTAGTATGAATATTAGGTTTTTTATTTTTTATTTTCTGTTTTTTGCACAAGTTACAAAATTTATAATTTGACAAAATATAGACAGCACACATCAACAACAGATTCATCGAATACAATAGAAGATTAGTCTTTGAATACAATTCATCATATTAGTCTCCGAATACAATTCATCATATTAGTCTCCGAATTGAAAATACCGACCAAAGATAGAACATTACATTACAAGTCTCGAGACGGCGAGTAGCGAGTTTGTCTTCACATTACAAGTCGATATCGATCATCTAAACTACCATCACATAGAAGAGAGTTGCGGTCATCACGATGAGCATCATCATGATGAAACTCGTCTTCATCCGGTTCCTCCAACGCTCCCTCCCCTCTCCCGCTAGATAGCGGGCGTATCTAGATTCGGCCTCGGCCCTAGTGGTGTACCCTTTGTAACTGTTACCGCTGAATCGGTGAACCTGTCTCTGACACTCCTCCCAGTCGTCGTAGACTCCGGGAACCTTACCCTTGTACACGACATACGTCGGCATCGCTATGCACTAGCCAAACGAAACATTAGTACCAATTCACAGACAATACATAAGCAATATATAAGTATGCAACAGAACGATCGGAAGATAAAAGCAAGACATTAATAGCATCGATTACATCTAAGTTGAATGACTCTCGAAACCAAAGAGACATACTACAAGTTCATTAAAGTTTAATTACAACATGAGCCAATTGATGTTTCAGAACTAGACACAGCATCACTGCTTTCGACTCGACTCAAGGGACCGAAGCGTGGATGAAGCTGTCGTCTATCGTGGGAGTCATGAAAGAACGGGCGTTGTCAGCCTGCATTTGTAGCATTGTGTCGATGTCACTGTTGGACGGTTGATTTCTGAGGTAGAACTGCCCTGAGGTACGAAGGACATCTTGATGGATGATTTCCGCAAACTCCGACTGGATGCGAAAGAATTCTTGTCAGAGGTCCGCGTCCTGGATTGCCGACACGCTCTTTGCCCAATCTTTGAGTTTACTCGGTAGCAGAAGTTGATGATGGTCCCGTACGATCGCCCGCATGTGATGGATGGCGTAGTAGGCACCCTTCTGACCGCCAGGCGGCTGCTTGATGCAGCAGAACATCGTATTGTGGGAGAACACGTGCTTGCCGTACTTACGAATAGGCCTGGTGAAGGTGCCTCCAGATTTGGCATAGCCGGGGAGAACATCATCAAGAACCTTCTTGACATTTGTGTAGTCTACGTTGGACTGACGGTCCGGGTCGAAATACGTGGCCATGGAATATTTGGGGCTTAGGAGGATGAGCGTGCAATGTGTGTCACTGCAGAAAACACGGAATGTTAAAAGAAAAATGATCGAAATCTAAGAATTCATATGTTACGGGCCGGTTGAGGGGGGGACTTACTCAGGAAAGTAAGGCACGAGGAAGTTATCCTTATCTTGGTTTGCCAGAATGACGCCTTCGAGGTAAGAACTCGCGACTTGCCGGTCCCCAGCGCTGCCCAAGATCTTGGCACGCATGTAGAAGGGGTCGACTATCACGATGTCCGGGGTCTTGTCGCGAATGATCCGCATCTCCATACTCAGCGAAAATAGCCGAACGAAGGTGTAGTGCAGCGGATGAAGGTTCATCATAGCGTGGATGTCATCAAACCGCAGGACGATCGTACGCCCGATGGAGTTATCCACAAAGCCCTTGCCCTCTGGCACCTTGGCCGCGAAAACCGGGTATGCCACATCCTTCTCTCTGAGACGCCGCTTCTCCAAAGAAAGAACACTGTCATGCAGACTCCGCATAGCACCGGTTGCAGCATTGAGCATATTTGTCGGTAGCATCGCCCTACCTGCCACATGCACCCTCCTCGAGATATCCTTAGGTGAAGGTGGCCCGTCCTGAGCACGGATCATACTCGGTGCCGGCTAGCTCGCACCCTTGTTAGTCTTTCTTTCGCGTGCCTTCTTCTTCTCCTGTAATGGGACCGAGTTCTGCTCACAGACCGCCTTCTTGAGTGTGTTTGGGCTGATAATATTTCGCACCTCGCCTATCTGAGGCTCGGTGAAGTCGGCAGCTGGAGGCATCTCCTGAGAGCTGAACGGCAGATGACGCCTCTTGCAACTTGGCTTCTCCGCGGTACCAGCTAGATCGCGCACGTCTTTTGTTGGGTTGGGTTCTTGAGAAGGAGCCCCCATGAAGTCGCCATCGTACCCATGTTCGGCAAAGTACTGATCAACGTTGCCAAATGTATCATCGTCGTAGTCGTTCTGATCCTGTGCCATATGCATGTTTGGATCCAGTGGCATAGGGATGTCCGGCACCGTTGCGGCGGTCTTGCCATGGGGCCAACTTGGCACCGGCACGACTGGCGGTGTTGTCTTTGGGGTGGTGTCCCCCGCCCCCAAACGAATCTGGCTCTTCGGCCAAAGCAGGGGCCAGCTCAGGCAGGCGCTGAGGGTCATCACGTCATCATCGTCGGCCCCGACGGGTCGAATCGGAGGTAACAACTCGTCGTAGCCTGGCAGCACCCGAACCAGTTGAACCCTAAACAAATTGGGTGGCATCTGGGTACCGTGGAACAAGGGGTTGCCTGGTTGAACGATTTGGCCCTTGGCGACATCGACCAACTCGTTGTTCACGAAGTGCAGGAGAGTGCACGGAACGTCGGCGGCGCCCTGCGAAAACATGTAGGGCGACAGGGATGCCCAGTCAAAGGCAAGGAGATGAAGTCCTCGGCCGAGAGAGGCTTAATTAGTTACTGTGATGATGGCGTCGAGCTCGGCTAATGTCGAGGCACCGCCAACGGCGGGCGTGCAGTTGACGGAGGGGCCGCTTGCTGCAGAGGTGCCAGCCGGTGTACACCCGGGTGCATTAAGCTCCCGTGCCGGCGTCGCAGACACCAATGCCGCCTCCGCCGGAGACACCAATTGCCCCGCCATCGCATTTTGCGAGTTGCTGGCCGTGAAGCTAGGAATCGGGGGCTGCCCCTGTTGGCCGCCCGCAATCCACGCACTCAACCCCTGGATCAAGGTAGGCACAATGGCGGTGATCGTCGCTCCGAGTCGTTGTTCCACTTGCTCTTGGACAATCTCCGGAATCCGCGCCACCTGTGCCTTGAGTTCTTGAACCTCGCGCGCCTGGCTTTCCGAGCTGGTCTTTTTCTCCTTCCGCACACCAGCGGTATAGTATGACCCCCATTTTGTGGACAAGCCTTTGCCGGCCACACGACCAGCTGACGTCGGCTTACTGAGCTTATCCTTGTTCTTCATTACATTCAACGCCCTATTTAGAGTGGTGTCCCAAGGGTTGCTCGTAGTCGACCCCGCGCTACTGCTTTCAGTCGCCTGCGGAAGGAATGTGAACCATTTAGAAATTTGGCTTCATTAATTAGAATGCAACCATATGGAGCTAATTACGCGGGGGTGTATTCCTTACCAGAACAAGCTCAAGCGCCCTGGTCTTCGGATCCGTGGTAAGCTCCTTTGTTATCGGGTCCTCCTTGTACCGGGCCCTGACAAAGTTCCTGGTCTACTTGTTACCGCTGTATTTCTCGAAGCGGGGCGGTAGGCCTTGCTCGGCACGCTCCGCGTCCTCCTTGTCCCATATAGGCTCCGCCACTCTATAACCGCCGGGACCGAGTTTGTGTTCCCCTAAGTTCAGCTCCCGCATTTCTTTCCCCCACTGACTTGATTGGGAGTTTGCGGTGCTCGAGCAATTGATCTTAAAGTCGTTGTAGTCATCTTCGGTGATCGAAGGATTTTTCTCCTTGATCTTCTCATAAATCTCACCTTTCTCGATCATTCTCTTCACATTGCTTTTCCAAGTAGACAGGGCCTTGCTCATCTTCGTGAGGGCAGCATTGTTCACTTTATTCCCTTTGAGGCTTGTGTTTTCAAAAGCAGCGGGGAACTTGTATCGTTCGTGCAGCTTCGTGAAGAGGAGGTTGCGCAAATTCCCTCGGTCAGGATGCCTCAGGTTCTCGGTGTTGATCGAGACGGTGCTCCGGAGAATGCACCCGAGCTGAAGCGAGTACCCCTTGACTATTCGTTCGGGCGCCGTTGGATTCCCGTCGGAGTCCACTTCAGTAACTTCCTCCTTGAGGGTGCGGAGCACGGTCGGGCGCCGGTCCTTCCGTTGCCTCTTCTATTGGCTGCCATCTGTGCGTGCGCCACCATCATCAGTGGTGGCATCCTCGGCGGCACCATCAGTGGTGGCATCAGTGGGGTCATCCTCGGCGGTACCATCAGTGGTCTCAGGATCGGTGGGAAAGGCGGCGTCCTCATACAAGTGAGGTTGTTCCTCCATCTCTCGAGACAGCTCCCAGAATGCCTTGCCGCCCGAACCCCCGGCCTCATCGTTGTGGGCCATGTTTCTCTCTAAATAGAAACAAAGTTTGGTCAAAAAGTCGGTTATTGTCAAGGAACAAGATCATGGTCTCATCATTTATGGTTTGTCGACACCGAGGCATCCTAAAATCTAAGCTTTTATCATTGAGGGTTTTTCGACGCCGAGGCACCCTAAAAGCCTAAGCTTTCATCATTTCGGTTTTTATCGACACCGAGGCACCCTAAAAGCCATGCATTAGTCACAAGTACGCCGGGGCACTTGATCCTACTTAATTAACTACTAAGATACCCCGGCCCATGCATTAGTCACAAGTACCCCATATGTCCTATTTTTAGCAAAGTCATGCTAAAATTCACGGAAAATTTCAGCATGACCTTTGCTGAAAATAGGACATATGGAGTACCCGAATTTGCCGGAACGGAAGTTAATCGACATTCCGGCAAACTCAAGGGCCTCTCGGGGTACCTGCAAAATCATTATCCCAGGTGGACATGGATGCAATGTCACATGTCACATGGATCCCACACCCATAGGAGCTGGTGAAGCTTCATGTGTATTTCACGAAAACCAACCTGACTAAAGAGCTTTATGTAGAAAACAAATCACTCGACCAGCTCACACAGGAGTAGTAATCTATTGGCAAAGTAGTAATCATATTTTAATCATATTCATATATTTTAATCAAGTCCAGCGGGGAGGAATCTCGCAAAATACCGCCTTGTACATGTCCGTGGAAACTTGGACATAATATTATTACTACAATGATCCATACCAAAATTGCCACGAGAACATAGCAGGCAGATATATATCTCTTCAAAATCACTTTTGCAATAAAAAAGAGTTCATGACATTTTCTTACATGATACAAATAAGTAACACCAAACAGTCATATAGTGCCTCCACAGTAAAAACAGGGAATCTTGGGGGCTACTTATGCTAGTTTCGGTACGGCTACAGAGTTAAGCAACTAGAATTACGGTTGATAGTAATACACAAGTGGTGCATACTAGAGTACTAAAGTTTCATCCACCAGATGCCATTCAAAGATCATAATTAAACTATCATACAAAAAATCATATAGTAAAGGCAGAATGCAATAGAAAGTCCAGACAAGTGAATCTAGGTCGGATGACGCACAGCCTTGTCCAATGATTCAGAAAAACAGCACACAATCACCATGGAAAGCCCACCTTCAGGTGCTGAATAAACCATGGTTCAGAAAAACAGTACTGTTATGCAATCATCAAGCTAACAATTAATCAAACTCAATAATGAGAGCAGCTACAAATCCAAGAGAAGCTAAGTTCGATATAACAGTCTGACCACTTCTCAGGTACATATATTCCAAGCAATGTTCAAATAAGGAGTCGATCAATTGAGTGGACAGAACTACTAGGCTAGGAGTTTGGAAATGGGAATTCAGACCAATGAAGTAACATAGTTCTAGCATGTACTCTGTGTCAAGTTGTAACACCAATTCCTTGTTATTATTTAGTCAAAAAACGACGAAAGGCAGACGGTTTTGGGAAATTATGGAACTGAGTTGCTAATATAAATGGGAACACAATACTATGAATGCCAAGAATCTAGACAATACACACACTGGTATAAAATGAAGATAGGAACAGAGCCGTTGCTCATAGCTATAGAAGGGTCAATTTCCAATTCTAGTAGGAAACTTTGGCTTCTATAGCAGAAAGATAGCACACTTCAAGGACATTCGCTGATTCACAACACAAAGATTGGAGCCACTTTGGTAACTTAAAACATAAAACTAGAATTTTCCCAACATGGCACAAGAGATCTGTATTTCCCCTGACCCGACTAAATGCCCTCCCTCTCCAAAACACCCTTCTATTTTTTTTAGCTTGCAGCCTTTATCACTCGAATGATAATTATCTGGATGCTCTTCATCACAATTTACTCTAACAGCATCACAACTTTGAACAAACGAAACTGTCAAGCTGGAACATAGTAAACTAACAAATTGATGTAGGCACTCACAAGCGCGGCACAGGGTGGGGGAGTCGAAGGAAGGGAGGAGAGGAGAGGGGCGGGGCGGGGCGGCTGACCTTCTCGGAGTACACAGC
>NC_041383.1:121578655-121615873 GCF_002162155.2 Triticum dicoccoides | reverse complement strand
ATACATGCTAATGGCGCACCTCACCCAGGTGCGCCATTAGTATCATCAAACAGTAATGCATGTCGGTTGGAGCGGGGGAGCGTGCGGGGGGTGCGGGGGGTCGGCGGCGGCAGTTGAGTAGGGGAGGGGTGCGGGGGGTCGGCGGCGGCGGTTAAGTAGGGGAATCGAGGGTGTGGGCGGTCGGCGGCGGCGGCCGATGGACCGGATCTGGCGAGGTGGGATAGCGATCGAGATGGAGGGGGATCGAGATCGAGTGTCCATGAAATTAAAAAATATTCATGATAGTTCAAAAAGTTCCCATGAAATACAATCGAGAAATGAAGTCTACGATTTAAATACAATCGATCTTAGCTAGCTATCTCTTCACAATCTTCTTGCCCTTATTTTTCGCAAATGGAGTTCTTCGATGGAACGGACATCCTTTAGGTAGGGTGGTCCTGCTTCTTCTTGTGGTGTATGCTTCTACTTCATCATCGTCGTCATGTTCGATCCTCGGGTCGCCGTACTTGTCGAAGTCTTGCGCATTGGCTACTCCATCCATTCCGATGATCTTCCTTTTGCCTCTCCTCACGACAACACGACTGGGCTTTGGCGGGTCGGTAATGAAGAAGCATTGGTCCACTTGGGAAGCTAGTACCCATGGCTCATTTTTTGCGGTGACGTTTGCGCCCGCGGTCTTGGATTTGGCTTCGGGTATAACCATGGTGGTGAAATACCGGTCTTCTTTTATGACGTTCTTGGCCCATCTGATACGGAACATCGGGACCTTCTCTCCAGCGTAGCTCAGCTCCCAGATCTCCTCGATCCTTCCGTAGTATCTGTCCTTGTCGTTACCGGTGTAGGATTCCATCGTTACCCCGGAGTTCTGATAACCATCGCTCTTCATGTCCTTGGCCTCGGTGTAGAATGTGTAGCCGTTGATATCGTATGCCTCATAGGTCATCAGGTTGTGCTCGGCGCCCTGTGACAAGGCGAATATGAGTTGTTCTTCCGCGGAAGAATCCTCATGTAAAGGGTACGACAGAAGCTTCTGCTTGAACCAATGCGTGAAACATGAGTTCTGCTCTTTGAGTATATCTCCATCCGTCCTCTGTTGGCCTCGGTCATTGTGCGTCTTCTTAATAAAGGTTTTGTGCTCTACCACCCAAGGATTGACCATGTCTATGTTTTGTAGCGCGACTAGGTTTGCTCTTTCAAAGTCGGCGAGTCGACCCTCGAAGTCGACATGCATTTCGCGGCGACCCTCACGGTGACCCCATCCAGCGAGCCTGCCGAGGTGCCTGTTGACGGGCAGACCAACGGGGTTCTCGATGCCTAGATAATTCGTGCAGTAGGAGATGCACTCTTCGGTCAGAAAGACCCTGGCTATGCTTCCTTCTGGACGTGACATGTTGCGAACATATCCTTTGATGACACCATTCATCCTTTCGAACGGCATCATGCTGTGCAGGAACGTCGGCCCGAGTTGGATGATATCCTCCACTATATGGACCAGCAGATGCACCATAACGTCGAAGAATGCGGGCGGGAAGTACATCTCAAGCTCTCATAGTATCACCACGATCTCTTCCTGTAGCCTTCTGAGTTGCCTTACGCCAATCGACTTCCAAGAGATGACGTCGAAGAAGTTGCATAGGCCAAATAGCGTTTCACGGATGTGCGTGTCCATGATCCCATGGATTGCAACTGGAAGTATCTGCGTCATCAGCACGTGACAGTCGTGAGACTTCATCCCGCTGAACTTTTGCTTCGCTGGGTCTAGGTATCTGCTTATCTTCCCCGCGTAACCGTAAGGAAGTTTTACTCCTAGGAGGCAGGTGAAAAACTGCTCGATCTCCTCCTGACTTAGAGTGAAGCACGCGGGAGGGTAGTCATTTCCGGTCTTCTTGGCCTTTTGCCTTTGCAATGACTTTCTGTGTCCTGCTTTGCCTCATCATCATCATCATCATCATCATCATATATAGCGTGAAGCTCCTGCCTGATGCCCGTTGATTTCAAGTCTGCCCTTGCTTTCGACCCATCTTTGGTCCTCTCTGGCATGTTGAGCAGGGTACCAAGCAGACTCTCGCACACGTTCTTCGTGATATGCATGACATCAAGGCTGTGAGGCACACGGTGGATCTTCCAGTACGGCAAGTCCCAGAAAACAGACCTCGTTTTCCATACCTTCAGCAGCGGCTCTGGCGCCTTTCGCTTCTTTCCTGGCTCTGGTGCCTTTTGCTTCTTTCCCGGCAGTGGGCAGTCTTTCCAATTTTTCAACAGCTTGTCTATTTCCTCGCCGCTCCTCGTACACGGGCATTTTCGGGGTTCGGTTTCACCATCGAACAGATCCTTGCGTTTCCTCCATGGGTCATCGTCGCGAAGCCACCTTCGATGTCCCATGAACACGGTTTTCAAAGACCCGGGATCTCTATCTAGCTGGCGATACGTTGTGTCATCCATGCACCTTACGCATCCAGAAAATCCGTGGACTACCTGCCCCGCGAGATATCCGTAACCGAGATAGTTGTGCACCGTCGTGATCAGTGCGGCTCTCATAGGGAAATATTCTTTCTCTACGGCGTCCCACGTATTGGCTGGCGTTTTCCACAGCGTGTCTAGCTCCTCCTTCAGCAGCCCTAGATACAGATTGATGTCGTTCCCTGGTTGTTTCGGCCCTTCAATTAGCATACTCATGTGAATGTACTTCCTCTTCATGCACAACCAGGGGGGAAGGTTGTACATCCACACAAACACAGGCCAGGTGCTATGTGTGCTTCTCTGGCTGCCAAACGGATTGACTCCATCGGTGCTCGCGCCCAGCACGATGTTCCTTGGATCCTTACCAAATTCTGGGTATTCAAAATTCTACGCTTGCCACTGGCTCGCATCCTTAGGGTGACTCAGGATCTTGTCTTTTTTATCTATCTCCGAATCATTTGCGTCATCTTCTCGCTTCTTCTCCTCCCTATCCGTGTGCCAACGCAGGAGCTTTGCTACCTTAGGATCCGCGAAATACCACTGCAGACGAGGAGTGATCGGAAAGTACCACACCACTTTTCGAGGAGCTTTCTTCCTCTTCTTGTATCGAGTGACGCCGCACACCGGACATATGGTAGACTCCGCGTGCTCGTCCCGATAAATGATGCAATTGTTCATGCACACATGGTATTTCATGTGCGGTAAATCCAGAGGACACACGATTTTCTTCGCCTCCTCCAAACTAGTCAGGCACTTGTTCCCCTTTGGAAGACGTTCGTGCCAGAATGACATGTTCTCGTCGAAGCATGCGTCGGTCATTTTGTGTTTTACCTTCATCTCCAGAGCCATGAGCGTTACTTTCAGGCGGGTATCCTCGGGCCTGCATCCTTCATACAATGGAGTAACCGCGTCTAACTCAAGTTGATCCATCTTGGCTTTCTCTCGGGCGGCAGCTATCAGTCTGCTTGAGAAGCAGCTCTTGAATATGAGGGTCCTGCACCTAGCCCATGGATGGTCCAGCATCGTCTGCTCCGCCGGCATCATCACCATGTCCTGCATCTTCTACATGATGACTGTGTACAGCATCACCGTCGTGATCATCTCTTGGGGATTCTTCGTCTTCTCGCCCGCCCGAGCCGCGGTGGTTGTCTTGCTGCCCTTCCTCATTTCTTGCCCGGCCCCCATTGACGACTTCGTAGTCATCTTCATCACCTTGCCACCGATAGCCATCCATGAAACCACGCAAGAGTAGGTGGTCCCGCACCTGCCCGGAATCCGGGTCCGCAATAAGGCTCTTCATCTTGCATCTTCGACACGGACATCTTATCTCCGTCTTGTTCTTTTGAAGCATCTCGGCCTTCGCGGACCTCAAAAACCTATTCACGATGCCTTCGGTCATCGTGCGGACCATGGTCGCCTGCGGGGTAGAGCAAAACGATATTTTAGAACCAAGAAAAAATTTGGCATGACCTTCCCTAAAAATAGGACCAAAAAGAATGCTTAATGCCAAAATTCTCGCCGAAACGGAAATGAATCAACATTCCGGCAAAATATTGGCCACTATCGCATTTCAAATACCGGTACACCTCCAAACACAAACACATATGCAACACCACAAACATATGCAACACCACGAACATACATAGATCTAGCTAGGCCATAAAAAGTGCATGTGCACATTGTTGTAGGGAGAACAACATAAATATAGCTTCCCCCCTTACTTACCTATCAAAACAAGGTAATTTAACCACTTAATTTGAAAGAATCTATGGTGGGAATGAGGTGAAAAAGAGGAGGCACCCGAGACAAGGAGGAGGCGGTGGAGAGAATGAAGTGGGGAGAAAGTGAGTGTGGGAGGAGAGGCTGTCCAAAATATCTTGTTGCTGCCCACTTACTAATGGCGCACCAACCATAAATGCGCCATTAGTAATCTAGGTTACTAATGGCGCACTCTCCCTCGGTGCGCCATTAGTAGTTTTGCAAAAAAAATGCTAATGGCGCACTGTCCCACGATGCGCCATTACTAGTTTAAACTACTAATGGCGCACCGTGGGACAGTGCGCCATTAGTAGTTTTGCAAAAAAAGGAATAAAAAAACAACATTAGTGGCGCACTTAATGACAGGTGCGCCATTACTAGTTACAACTAGTAATGGCGCACTTCCTTGGGATGCGCCATTAGTATGTTTGGACAGGCGTGCTAGTTCAAAAAAAAATTTGATAATAATGGCGCACCTTTGGCCAGGTGCGCCATTAGTAGTTTCAACACTAATGGCGTATCACAAGGTGGTGCGCCATTAGTATATACTAATGGCGCACCACTTGTCTGGTGCGCCATTAGTGTCAATCCCATCTATAGCCCTTTTTCTAGTAGTGGACAAGACGTGCCAAGGAAACCGCCTCGCTAAACGCGCTGAGATGGGACAGTAAAACGATTCGAATAAAGGCTTGGCCGTGGCATGATGTCACGCTGCGAAATACCTCAGCAGATTAGATTTATGCAAAAATTATTCTCTCTACGGTGGTATCTGGAACTTATTTTGCAGAGCCGGACACTATCCTTGTGTTCAAAATCTTCTATGAAGTATTCGGAGGAGGAACCCACCTTGCAATGCCGAAGACAATCAGCGCGCCGGACTCGTCGTCATTGAAGCCTGGTTCAGGGGCTACTGAGGGAGTTCCGGATTAGGGGGTATCCGGATGACCGGACTATAACCTTTGGCCGGACTCCTGGACTATGAAGATACAAGATTGAAGACTTCGTCCCGTGTCCGTATGGGACGTTCCTTGGCGTGGAAGGCAAGCTTGGCGATACAGATATGTAGATCTCCTCCCATTGTAACCGACTCTGTGTAACCCTAGCCTTCTCCGGTGTCTATATAAACCGGAGGGTTTTAGTCCGTAGGACGAACAACAATCATACCATAGGCTAGCTTCTAGGGTTTAGCCTCTCTGATCTCGTGGTAGATCTACTCTTGTACTACCCATATCATCAATATTAATCAAGCAGGAGTAGGGTTTTACCTCCATCGAGAGCGCCCGAACCTGGGTAAAAACATCGTGTCCCTTGTCTCCTGTTACCATCCGCCTAGACGCATAGTTCCGGACCCCCTACCCGAGATCCGCCAGTTTTGACACCGACACCGACCATGGCAGAAGATAGAGAGAATGAAAGTCATTCCCTATGCCTCAGCCATAAGTTCTATTATATATGCATGTTGTGTACCAGACCTGATGTGTGCCTTGCCATGAGTTTGGCAAGGGGGTACAATAGTAATCTAGGAGTGGATCACTAGACAGTGGTCAAAATTATCCTTAGAGGACTAAGGAAATGTTTCTCGTTTATGGAGGTAATAAAGATTTCGTTGTAAAAGGTTACGTCGATGCAAGCTTTGACACCGATACGGATGACTCTGAGTCTAAATCTGGATACGTATTGAACGTGGGAGCAATTATCTAGAGTAGCTCCATGCAAAGCATTGTAGACATATAAATTTGCAAAATACATATGGATCTGAATGTGGCAGACCCGTTGACTAAACCTCTTTGGGTGTTAATCGCATGGTGATGTGAACCAGATTATTGACTCTGGTAAACTCTTCGGGTGTTAGTCACATGGCAATGTGAACTATGGGTGTTAATCACATGGCGATGTGAACCAGATTATGGACTCTAGTGCAAGTGGGAGAGTGATGGAAATATGCCCTAGAGGCAATAATAAAATGGTTATTATTATATTTCCTAAATCATGATAAAGGTTTATTATTCATGCTAGAACTGTATTGATTGGAAACTTAGATACATGTGTGGATACATAAACAAATATCGTGTCCCTAGTGAGCCTATACTAGACTAGATTGTTGATCAAAGATGGTTAAGGTTTTCTAACCATAGACATGTGTTGTCACTTGATAACGGGATCACATCATTAGGAGAATGATATGATGGACAAGACCCATATGTTAGCTTAGCATATGATCGTTCAGTTTATTCCTATTGCTTTCTTAATGTCAAATACATATTCCCTCGACTATGAGATCATGCAACTCCTGGAACCGAAGGAATGCCTTATGTGCTATCAAACATCACAACATAATTGGGTGATCATAAAGATGCTCTACTTGTATCTTCGAATATGTCTGTCGAGTTGGCATGGATCGAGATTAGGATTTGTCACTCCAAGTATCAGAGCAGTATCTTTGGGCCCTCTCGATAATACACATCACAAGAAGCTTGCAAGCAAAGTGACTAAGGAGTTAGTTACGAGATGATGTATTACGAAACGAGTAAAGAGACTTGTCAGTAACGAGATTGAATTAGGTATGAAGATACCGACGATCGAATCTTGGGCAAGTAACATACCAATAGACAAAGGGAATTACGTATGTTGTCATAAGGTTCGATCGATAAAGATCTTCGTAGAATATGTAGGAACCAATGTTGTTCGGAGTCCCGGATGAGATCACGGACATGATGAGGATCTCCGTAATGGTCTGGAGGTAAAGATTGATATATAGGACGATGCTATTTGGACACCGGAAGAGTTTTGGGAGGTACCAGGTAATCATCGGATCACCGGAAGGGCTTTCGGGAACCCTCGGGAGGTATATGGGCCAAGTAAGAAGACCACGACAATCTCTTGGCCGTGTGCGGCGCCCCCTTGATAGTTTCGTCCCTCGGTCATATTTTCTGAGTCCTTATGTGAAGCCCTGCGGAGATAGCATCACCAGTTCGCCACCACTGTCACCACGCCATCGTGCTGCCGGAACTCATCTACTACTTCACCCGTCTTGCTGGATAAGGAAGGCGAGGACATCACCGAGTTGAACGTGTGCTGAACGCGGAGGTGTCGAACCTTCGATACTTGGTCGGTTGGATCGCGAAGAAGTTCGACTACATCAACCGCGTTAATAAACGCTTCTGCTTACGGTCTATGAGGGTACGTAGACACACTCTCCCCTCTCGTACCTATGCATCTTTATGGATAGATCTTGCATGTGCTTAGAATTTTTTTTGTTTTCCATGCAACGTTCCCCAACAGCAGCGACCCTGCCCATGGCGGGCGGACTGGTGACGAGCCTGTGCTGACCGCGGCCATGGCGGCAGCAACGAGCACATGTTGACCCGGGCCATTGTTGAACCATTGCATAAGGAGGGCCTGTTGCATGGCCATGGCGGCGAGGGTTTGATTTTCCACGATGGCGGACTCCTGTTGGGCGGCAATGGCGAGGGCGGCGGCATTGCCGGCTTCCAGCTTGTCGGCATGTACCTTCCATCCCTCTTGGCCGACTTTACATCCTATTGCGCGTCCGTTTTCTCCTTCTTCTTGGGTTGAGTCACCTTTTTGCGGATGCCGCGGGGCTTGTCAACGATGGAGGGGAGGCCTGCGGGGGCGGCGGGTTTTGGTGCGTCGGCCATGGCAAGCGGGCGGGAGGGTTTTCGTAAAATGGGGGAAATGGGGTGGATGTGCCACCGCCTGGCGGGCCTGGGGAAAGACAAGGGCGGGTGTCAAGCGCGTCCGTTTCATGTCCACGCCGAAGCAAACCCGGCCCAAATTTCGGCCTGAAATGGCTTGTGCACGGACAAAAAGCGACGTTCGTCCATTCGTGTCGGCTCATTGGGACGTGATTTGTCTCTGTTTTGGCCCAAACAGACGCACGTGGACAGAATGCATCGGCGCGATGGAGTTGCCCTAATGCGAGACGGATAGAAGTTAGCCTTGCCTGCGATCAGATACAGGGAGCCGGTGGTGTGCCAGCTAGATGAGGGTCGTCATGTGATGTCATGCGGACATCACACTAATTTCGTTTATTTATTCTTTTCATTTATATTATAAATGAGTATACTCCCTCCGTCCCAAAATTCTTGTCTTAAATTTGTCTAAATACGGATGTATCTAGTCATGTTTTAGTGTTAGATACATCTATATCTAGACAAATTTAAGACAAGAATTTCGGGATGGAGGTAATATTAGTTAAGTACTCCCTCCTTCCCAATATGTTGGGCGTATTAGGATTTAGCACGAAAACTAGCGCATCATTCGTTACAGTTTGCTTGCAATGGAATCGGCAATTTCAAGAGAACAGGGGTGGCATTGGGCTGGTATTTTTGCTTTCTCGCACGTTCGTTGTCCTGAGGTGGTTACTATCCGAGGACACAATAGGTATTTCTTTAGTTAGTTAGTTAGTTGTATGTATAGCCCCTCCAAGGAGTGGACACATGCTTTTATTTCATAAAATTTGATGCAAAAGTTTGAAAAAATCCAAAAGAAATATGGTGGGTAGGGGACGCCCCTAGAGGATACACAAGTTGCTTTGCCTCCTGTGCCCCTCTCTAGTTCTCTCTAGTTCAATTTGATCTAGACTAGATCCTAATCCTCGTAATAAAGAAGCCACATGAGGTTATCTTCCCCCTCCTTTAATTCTTCGGTGACGATTAGCTCTGGACGGCGAAGCGCTGCCGGATCATGTAGCATGTACACTTGCAATCTGTAGAGAGGTCGTGCTTTCGGTCTTTTGTTCGAGAGATCATCGTGGACGGTTCGAGGGACTTCAAGAACGATCTACACCAACTCTTCTTCCGCTGCAATTCAAAGTTGGTTGATCTGATCCAAACCCCTTATGCATCTTCATAGTGTTCCTCGAATCGTGATCGCAGGATGAATTTTTTTGTTTTCTACTACGTTTCCCAAAAAACACCAAAAATATTTGCCATTGTGGTTAAGGCTCTGGAAGCGGCAAGGGAAGGGATGATTGCGCTTGCGCCAAGGGAGAAGAAGGAGGGGCAAAAGACGATTCACCTTGACTCCAGCTTTATATGTATAGTGATGAGTCGTGCCACCGTGGGACGATTGAGTCTCTGGTGATTAATCTGCATGTTTCTGATTAATCTGCATGTTTCCCAGGCATCATACCTTGAGCAGGTACGCGAATCAAGGAAAGAAGATAGAAAAAATTATGTCCCTGAAGCAGAACATAGGCCCTCAAACGACCCTCCAAATTGGGCATGTTGAGGTGTGGGGCCCCCAAGTTGACAGAAACTAGTAAAGGTCCTCGGAGGAGCATGCTTCGCCTGTAAGGAATTAACTTCGGCACAAAGGACCTCGGACCAAAGATCTGTTCGGAACTGAGATGTCAGGAACTCGCCTACGAAGCCGAAGACTGAAGAACAAACCACTACACCGGTGGAAGGATCGACATCCTTGTCTTGAAGACTAGTTCAGGGGTTACTTACAGTGTCCTGGATTAGAGGGTATTCACCATGTCGGTCTACCGTTCATGGACCGGGCCAAATCAGGTACAGCGCTGGGAAAATTGGGACACAGCTGGGAGGACTAGGGTTTGGATGCGACGACTCCGTCTTATATAGCTCGAGTCGGACAAATCGGTTGTTGCAACGGTCAGTACGTGATGAATGTGGGAGGTTAGCCCCTCCCCAGTTTTCCTGAGACCGCCTTCCTTTGGAGCAAAAGTATGGAAGTGAGGAGATGTTCGATCCAAATTGAATGATCAACGACTCGTTCCAGCTAGCGATCAATTTTTCTATGAATCTGGATGTGTTTGACATGTTCCAATGGGACTCGTGAAAAGGCTTGACCCCATAAGAGCATCTACAACCAAAAACGCCAAAATTTTCCCCCTAAACGCATGCAGACTCGCTCGGGCGCGTCCATGAAAAGTGACCGGACAACACACAAATTGGTTCTTCACAACTTGAACCATCAAACCAAATAGTCAAATCCATATTAGTCTTATGCAACGTGCGTATGTAACTAAGCTCATGTCATCGGACTACCAAAAATGACATATGCTCTACTAACTATGCTCAATCGGCCCTGCCCTTGCCTTTGCCCTTCCCGTCATCCTTGTGGCAGTTTCGGTCGAAGACACATAATGAATCAAAGCAAATCTACCCACTGATCTGTCGTTGCCCTCCTCTTTCTCCTCCTTGTGGGGCAGTCTGGACATATCACGGACCACATGACATTGTTCCTTTGCCATCGCCTTCACCGCCCTTTTTCAATGTTTCTTGGCTATGCGGGCACGGAGGGCTTCCTTCAACGCCGCCCCGCAGGCTGCCTAAGCCTCCTCCGTGTCACGGGCTGTCATTGTTGCCTCTGCCGCGAGGGCTGCTGCAGCCGCCATCGCTTGAAGCGGCATCTGCATGATCGCGCTGGTGCCATCAAACAGCAGTAGATACATGATGCTTACTGTCAGTAGTATGCCTTGTGATGATGAACTGTGATGTACCGTTGGAGCCTGTATCTGTTAAGATTATTACAAATGTAATTAGGGGAAATCTCCCCTTGCCCAACCGTCGTGCGGGTTGCCTCCCGCACGGACGCATCTGGTCTGGAACCGACGTGTTGTCCAAACCGTTGTATCCCTCCGGACCATATAAATTGCATCCTGCAAATATCGATGAGATCAATCAATCACTTTGATTCGAAACATGTTATCAACATGTTGCTCTCCGTCGAGCGGATGTACACCGAAGACGACGCAGCCTAGCCCTCGTCCTCTCCGTTCGTGACCTCGTCGCCGGCGCGGGGCCCTCTAGGTGTCTCGCTCTACGAGTGCAGAGGAGACATCGGCCCCGACGGGCTACTCCTCTCAAGACAGCACCATGCCCGTCCGCGCGGTCGCCGCCTCACGCCCGGCCATGCATTGCACCCAAGGTTTTGGTTACCAGTCGAAATTTCAAGATTTCCCATGGTTACCACGTATTTCCGTGCCCCTCGGTAAATCGTCATACCGAGCAAAAAATACCATTTTTTGAAATTTTTGAATTTAAACACTCGATTTACAGTAAGGTATGTAGGGTCTAATTAATGCAATGAAAGTTGGTTATGGCATGTTGGTAGCAACCTAGTTCCTATTTTGAGAGGTCTCTGGTTTGAATATTCGTTCATTTTCTTATTTGAATTCAAAATTCAACTATAAAATTCGCTCGAAATATTCTCGGTATTTGTCGGTATTTCTCGGTAACCGTGGTAACCACATTTATCAGTCCCCCTCGGTAAAATTACCTCATTCGGTAACCAAAACCTTGATTGCACCCCCGTGCGGTCCACTCGGCTGCCCATCTTCGAGCCCCTGCGCAAAGCGGTGGCCGCGCCCTCCTACGCCATGGCTAGCAGCGACAGGCCATGGTCGCCCTTGCCCGCGCCCATCTTGCGTTGTGGCCTCGCCGTCTGCGCCAGCGCCTGGTCATGGCCGCACCCACCCGCGCCGTGGTCTCGCTGCCCACGCACGTGCCTGGCCGTGGCCGTGCTCGTGGCTGCCCGACCTCGACTGGCCGCCGCTGAGTCTGCGCCAACCGCCTGGGCTCCCTTCCACCCCTCCTTTGGCGTCATTCGCCTTGGAGCAGGGATGGAGAACCCGCGCACGGTCACCCAACTGCGCCTCCAGGACTCCGACAACATGGATGAACGTTGTTGCCTCTTCGGCCGCCATGTTCGCTCCGGCGAGCCTCTACCTCGCCAGTGCTCCGCCGCCCCGGCCGCCGCAAACCTTGGCCTCGGCGCTGCTCGTCACGCCCCTGTCGTCGTCTCTTCTTCCTCAGACGAAGAGGTTTCACCGGTGTCACGCCACTGACCACCAGAGATGCAAGGGGAGGCACCGGCACACGCTCCAACCGCCGGTGACTGAGACCGAGCGTTGGTGGTGGCGGTTTGAGCGCAGGTGTTGGTCAGAGTATGCATTCGGTTTTTTCGGTTTGATTCGGTTCGGTTTGTACGGTTTTTATACTTCGGTTTATACGGTTTTATACATGTATACGGTAAGGTTTCGGTAATAACCATTTGATTTCGGTTTGGTTTCGGTAATAACCAAAATAACCAAAGTTGACGCGAATATTTGAACGACAAATAATTTTTTGGTCACATGATTCAGATCATGTGTGTAGGATAGATTTTTTTCTTGTGTGTACTGTGTACGTAGATTGGATCGTTAGATGATGGACACGATTTTAATAATATAAGCATTAGATGGCAACAACTATGAGAGATTAGGCAGGTTTTGGAGGTCCACGTGATTTTTTCCTAGGCATTACTAGTAGATGGCATCACATAAAACTGATTACAAGAAGGAAAGAGGAAGTTGTTCTGCAACTCCGCCGGCGAGTCTGGTCCGAGGTTGCGGAGCAAGAGCGAGCGTCGTACACGAAGTAGTCGAACGCGAAAGTAAAAGACACAGAGAGATATGGAGGAGACCAACTTTATTAATCAATGATCAGGGATTACAATGATGGCTCCTCGTTGCTTTATATAGGGGGTAGGTGGTCTAGGGATAACTACCCACTTAACGTAAAGTGGGGGAAATGGGAGGGGCTACCCCGTGCGATACGCACGAGGCGCGCCGCCACCCCACGAAGACTCGGTTTCCCAACACTCCCCCATGGGTAATTATCTGTATATCCATGCCTCAAAACTCCGAAAAACCCAGTGAGAAAAATATGGAGAAAGAGCACACAGTATATGTTGTTGTATTGCACGAATTGCCTCGTCAAAAACCTCGTGTGAGAAACATCAGGAAAACTCACTCAAGGGAAAAAGAGTACAATCCACTCAACCATGAAGTTGAGTACTCGATCATCGGGATTGAGATTTTAGCGACGAGTTTGTGAAGTTTCTCCCCTGAACCCTGCATCTCTCTAAGTCTCATCATATCGATTCCATGCACACACCTCTCTAAGGTTGATGCCGGTAATGATTTAGTGAACATATCAGCAAGATTGTCACAAGACTTAGTATGCAAAACTTTCACCTCATTCAACTGTTGCAGCTCATGTGCATAGAAGAACTTGGGACTAATATGCTTTGTGAGGTTACTCTTCACATAACCCATCTGGACTTGTGCAACACAAGCAGCATTATCTTCATAGATAATGGTAGGGGTTTGTACTGTGTTCAGCCCACATGTTTGGTGAATGTGGCCGATCATCCGCCGAAGCGATACAAACTCTTTTGACGCTTCGAATAGTGCCGTGATTTCCAAGTGGTTCGTGGAAGTCAAAACAAGTGTTTGCTTGGACGATTTCCAGGAAAATGCTGTTCCACCACAAAGGAAAACATATCCAGTCTGCGATTTGCAATCATGCGGGTCCGATAGGTACCCAGCATGGGCATAGCCTATAATAGATAGGTCTTGATTCCTTTTATAAAACAGGCCAAGATCTTTGGTTCCTTGCAGGTAACGGAAGACGTCCTTGACACCTTTCCAATGTCTTTTGGTAGGTTCAGAACTGTACCTCGCAAGCAAACTGATGGCGAACGCAATGTCTGGCCGTGTACAGTTTACGAGATACATGAGTGCTCCAACTACACTCAGGTAAGGAAATTCTGGTCCCAGAGTTTCCTCCCCCTCTTCCTTTGGCCTGAACAGGTCCTTGTCTGGCTGTAAAGACCTCCCGACCATCGGGGTCTTAGAAGGATATGCCTTATCAAATCCAAATCTTTCCAACACCTTCTGGGTGTAGGCTGACTGGTGCACTAGAATCCCATCAGGGGAATGTTCAAGTTGCAGACCTAGACAAAATTTGGTTTTACCCAAATCCTTCATCTCGAATTCCGACATCAGGTAGGAACTCGCTTCCTCAATATCCTCAGGTGTACCGATTATGTTTAAATCATCCACGTACACCGAGATTACACAGAATCCATCTTGGGATCGCTGTATGAAGCACATGGGCAATCTTTATTGCTCGTGTAGCCCTTCTCATGAAGGAAATCGCTTAAGCGATTGTACCACATTCTACCAGACTGTCTGAGTCCTTACAGTGTCTTTTGAAGTTGAACACTGTATAGACCCCTTCTGGAACCTTCATGTATATGTTCGAATCCAAGTTACCATACAGGTAAGCAGTGACAACATCCATTAGTTTCATTTTCAAGCCCATGTTTACTGCCATCGAGATCAAGTATCTAAAGGTAACTCCATCCATGACCGGGGAATAAGTCTCCTCAAAATCGACACCTGGTCATTGAGTCAACCCTTGAGCGACGAGCCTTGCTTTGTACCATACTACCTTATTATTTTCATCTCTCTTTCGAACAAAAACCCACCTATGGCCAACAGGGTGAACGTGGGGAGGAGTTCGACAAACTGGTCCGAACACCTTCCTTTTGTTGAGAGATAATAATTCGGCAGTAATTGCCTTCTACCAATCTTTCCAATCCGACCTTTTCTTGCAATCAGCGAGCGTGTTAGGCTCAGGGTCAAGATCTATGATTGAGGCAATTTTCGTAGCAAAGTTGATGTCGACAATCACCGTTGCTCGGTTTAGGGACTCCCCCGTATAAATATAATTTATGGTCATTTCGTCATGGAGCGCATAAGGCGCAAACACTTGCTCTACCAAATTTCCCATTATGGGAGCAAGGTCCTTTAGATTTCCCGCGCCGATGTGTGCGCTCACATCTCCGCTGGGTGTTTCCCCTATGGGAAAGTTTAAGTCTGAAATTTCGTGCATTGAATTTCCCATACTTGTGCCAGGTCTCGACTGGCTCCCCGTTTCAATTTGGGGTACTTTGGCGAGAGGCTGTGATAAATCTCTCTTATCCTTTTTCGTCAGGCGTCCCCGAGTACTTGGGATTTGAGAAGCCGGATTTCTCGTCCTTTTAGGCCTTTGGACGGGAGCGGGTATACCATCATTTTTCTTTGGTATTTCAACCCTTTCCGGTGCATTGCGCGCGTGCACATGTGATTTTGTCACAGTCTTTAAGTCACTATAGTGGTCGGGCAGTTGATTTGCTAAAGACTGCAAATCTATTATCTTTTGGACTTCTCTCTCAGCCTCATCAGTGCGCGGGTCATGAGCATGGATCCCCGTGGCTTGCGACGTGATTTCTCGACTTTTAGCATCAAGTGGTTGATTCTCTCCCCCTAAAGTCGGGAAAAGATCCTCGTCAAAAATGCAATCAGCAAAACGAGCCGTGTGACAGTCACCTGTCATGGGGTCCAGTGATTATGGACACAGTCTCATAACCAACGTATATCCCCGACTTACGGAGCGGGCCCATCGCCGATCGCTAAGGGGGTGGTATTGGTACATATACCTGGAAACCGAACCTACGAAGGTGGGAAATTTTCGGTGCCTACCCTTGCGCAAGTTGAACATGAGAGTGGATGTTGTAGGCCGACGGTCGAAAGTTGATGAGATTAGCCGCGTGTAACACCGCGTGGCCCCAACATGTAGTTGGTAAATTACAACCCTGAAGGAGCGGTTGGGCAATGAATTTAATTCTCTTAATCAATGCCTCGGCAAGTCCATTTTGTGTATGAACATGTGGTACCGAGTGCTCAACTTTGATTCCCATTGCCATGCAATAATCATCAAACGCCTTTGAAGTAAATTCTCCGGCGTTGTCCATTCGAATAGACTTTATACGATAATCTGGGAAATTATTCCTCATTTGTATGATCTGTGAGATCAATTTTGCAAAGGCATGGTTCCGTGTTGACAGCAGGCAAACATTGGACCATTTAGAGGAAGCATCAATGAGCACCATGAAGTACCAAAACGGCCCCGTGAGGGGCTGAATTGGACCGCATAAGTCCCCTTGGATACATTCCAAGAACGCGGGGATTTCATCCCTCACCTTGAGGGGCGATGGCCTAATGACTAACTTCCCCTTAGCGCATGTGGAGCACACGAAATCATCTGGATTCGGGAAGTTCTTCACGTTAACATTATGGCCATGCGAGTTGTTAATTATATTTCTCATCATCCTAAGTCTGGGGTGGCCTAACCTATCGTGCCAAAGGCAGAAGAGTTCAGAGCTTCTAAAGACGGTCTTGAGGGTAGTGTACATGGGCGGTGCTAATATCTTAGTGTAGTATAGCCCTGTGTAAAACGAAGGAAGCCTTTCGATAACATGTTTACCACCTGCATCCCGCTTTGTGATGAGTAGGCACTCCTTGCCGTTTTCATCATCGGTATCAACATGGAAACCATTAGCGCGGATGTCTCTAAAGCTCAAAAGAGCATGAGTCGACTCCGGGTACAACGCATCATTAATGATCAAGGTTGTTCCCATGGGGAGTATAATAGTGTCTCGTCCGGAGCCAACTATGTGAGAACCGCAGTCGGCGATTGTCATAATACTTCCCGGAGATTTTTTAATGGACTCAAAGTACTTAGTTTCTCGTAAAATGGTATGAGTGGTGGTGCTATCAGCAAGGCACGTTTCCTCCATTCGGGAGCCACACGCGTTCTAAAATATGACATCTAATTAATGTAATGAGGAAGAAAATACATTAAAAATAAATGCACACATCTCAGAACATAACATGCTATCATGTATAAATACTAGAATAAATGAATAAATATCATCCAATCGCCAAAGTAAAGAATAAGTTTATGCTCTCATAGAGCTTACAACCAAATCGAATTTATTCAATTTTATTGTATCAAATCACGGAATCGTGAGAACCAAAGAGGTATGCTAAGTGGACTCGGTGAAGAAGCCATTCACTTCAGTCGCAATCTCCATACTAGTGAGCTGATCCTCCTTAGAAATCATCTTGGAGGCAGCATCAATGTCTAGTGGCGGCGCCGCCGTCGAGGCGACCATGTGGTCAACCTTCATGGTGACATGGGCGTCGGTAGAGACTGCCAAAGCTGTCGCGATGGGCACCACGGGGGTCGCCTCTATGGGCGCAGCAGGGGGCATAGCGATCATCATGGGTGTCGCCATGGGCGCCGGTGGTGCTCCCTCCTGAACCAAGGCGAGGTGTGTCTCACACGCCTTCCGAGCCTTGTATGCTTCAACGACCTCCGGTGGTGCGCGGCACTGGCGGGAGAAATGCTCCACCGAGCCACAACTGAAGCAGTCCTGAGGCCTCTGCCCTCCCTTGCCTGGCTTGTTCTGCTTAGCCGGGGCAGGAGGGTGAGGGCCCTTCTTCTTGCCCTTGCGGCCCCTCTTCTTCTGTTGAGGCTTGCAGACTTTGAGAGCGTTCACCTCCTGGCGAGAACTCCCCCCAAGTGGTTGCGTGACAAAGTTCTTTTTGAGAACCTCATCCTGCACCTCCGCCACCTGGAGGACGTCAATCAACTCTGAATACCTCGTGTAGTTCCCCTGGCGGTAGTTCCGTGAGGACTGGACCGCATCGGGGTGGAAAGTGGATAGGGTTTTCCCAATCTTCTGGGAGTCGGTAATCTCAGTACCACACAACCGAAGAGTTGTACAAATCTGGTGCAGAGCCGAATTGTACTCCCCAACCGTCTTGAAGTCCGCAAACCTCAGACGGATCCACTCTACCTCTACACGTGGATTCACAGTGTACTTCAGCCGCTCAAACCGCTGCTTAAGAGCGGTCCAAAGGCCAGAAGCACTGCGCTCAGCCATATACTCATCTTTCAGAGTAGGTGACAGGTGATGACGGAGAAAGTGTAGAGCCTGCGCATTCTCAGTTTCGAACTTGGGATCAGTGGCGGCCAGCTGGGCCCCCTTACCGATCGCCCTCAGGAGGGTTTTGCCCTTGGAGAAAGATCTCGCAGTCCGAGGACCATGACAGGTAGTTCAGCCCTGTCTGGGCCAACTCAGCAAACTCCTTGTGGACAATTCCGGCCATCTGCGATTTATGCAAAAATCATGAGATTACAGCAGGTAATCTTTTGCACAAAGCGATGTTGATAAACTTATTCAATAAAAAGATGTTCCAATATTTAAAACATGCTATTATATGACTTACTAAATGATTAAGAGTGCTAAACAATTAATCTACAGCAGTAAAATCATACAATAATATCATGTTACAAAAGATAGCATGTTAATCGCATCTAGTATGTGAAAACTAGCCCAAAAATCGGATTCTCGAGGCATTTTTAAGCCCAAAATACGCATTTCCAGCGAAAACAGACAGTTCCAGGGACTTATACACAAAATATTACAGCAGGAATATAGTCACATAAATCTACGGTACTATGGGGGCTAAAACGTAAAAATTCCTGCGCTGCAGCCGGCGCCACCCTTTTTTTTAAGTCCCACGGCCGCGGCCCATCCGGCCCAATAGCCAGCGGGCCGGCCCATGCGCTGCTCGTCCACACGCAGCGACGCTAGGGAAACCCTAGCGCCCGCATCATTGGGCGTGGCGGCGGCTCGGCCACGCGGCTGGCGCCCCCGACGGCGGCCAAGGCATGCGGTGGCGGCCGGCCAAGCCGGCCAGCGGGGCGGCGCGGCCAGAGGCGCGGGGCCAAGGCAGCAGCCAGCCGCGGCGCGCGGCCATGACCAGAGGCGCGGCGCGGCCTATGGCACGGGGCCAAGGCAGCCGGCCATGGCCACGGTGCGTGGCGCGCGGCCACAGTGGGCGGCCACGGCCACGGCGTGCAGCGCCAAGGGAAACGGCGACGGTCACTGCTGCGGCGGCCACGCCACCCGACGGCGGCGGTCATCGGCATGCATGCGCATGGCCACGGTGCGGCAGTCAGCAGGGCGCGGTGGCGCGTGGCGAGCAAGTGGTGCGACCACGGCTCGCGACGGCGGCGGCTGCCAGGGCGGCTGCGGCTGCGGCGTCAGAGGACACACCGTGGCGCGTGCGACCAGCAGGGTCGCGGCCGGCAGATGGCGACAGCACGCGGCCAGCAAGGCCCGACAGCGATGACGGCGACGCGGTGCGATGCTTGTGACAAGCGACGTGGACAGCACGGCGTCATCTGGACGTCGGTGTTGGAATCTCAAAACATCGTCGTGTTCATCGGAAACATCGACGGCGCGTGGCACAGCGGGTGCGTTGTGGCGTACCGTGATCATCTGGATCACGATCTGTACCGACTCCCATATAGTGTAGTCAACAAGTCTCTCGTGATCCAAAAACATCGACATTGGTCGGCAACGTATTCGTCCGTTCAGTTTTTGGGAGAGAAATCCACACCATAGATAGATGTATCCGAAAAATAGTCTAATCACAAAAACGGAATCGTAGTAATAAAAGGAATCCATTTTCGCAAAGGTGGGGATCGGATCTTATACCTCCGCGGGATCGACGAAAGCCTGCATGATGCAGGCGTGACGCAGGCTTGACGGAGAGTTGATGGAGCGAAGCATGCTGATAACGTGATCCGCAACTCCGCCGGCGAGTCCGGTCCGAGGTTGCGGAGCGAGAGCGAGCATCATAGACAAAGTAGTCGAACGCGAAAGTAAAAGACACAGAGAGATATGGAGGAGACCAGCTTTATTAATCAATGATCAGGGATTACAATGATGGCTCCTCGTTGCTTTATATAGGGGGTAGGTGGTCTAGGGATAAGTACCCACTTAACGTAAAGTGGGGGAAACGGGAGGGGCTACCCCATGCGATACGCACGAGGTGCGCCGCCACCCCACGAAGACTCGGTTTCCTAACAGAAGCAACAAAAAGAGGAAAGAGAGAAAATCATGTGCATCTTCAATGGCCATGAGGCAACGACCCACCTCGTGGGCCCCTCTCCAGGCCGATCCTCCCAAGTCCTGACAAAATTGATCGACATTTGTTTTAAGAGGTGACAAAATAGATCGGCAGCCTGAGGAGACGGAATGAAGCACTCCGCGCGTGGCTCGCTCAAAAAAGGTGGCCTTATGGGCTGGATAGTTTGAGGCCCAAACAAGCACCACATGTGCTAGGAGGTGGTTTGGTCGGTTGGAGCTGCTGAGATTAGTACCACCTCGCCAGTCGAGCAGCAGTGCGGTGGGCTGAGAGCTATAGAAGAAGGGGGTCCCACAAGGGTTGGACTCGTATCATTGGGTATTAAATTGGACTTCGGTTATTTCATTTTAACCGAATGGTTTTCGGTTTCTAACCGAAAAAACCAAATGCTAAATGGTTTCTAGAATTGGAAACTGAAACCTTAACCGGAAACTAAAAAAACCGAAATTTCGGTTCGGTTTGGTTTTTTTGGTTCGGTTTGTGGTTTCCGGTTCGGTTTTGCACACCCCAGGTGTTGGGGGAGATCGAGCAGTGGGGTTTCCGATTCGGTTTTGCACACCTCAGGTGTTGGGGGAGATCGAGCAGTGGGGCGGGTTGGGGCGGATCCTTATCCGTAACCACCCACCCCTCGCATCCTCCCTTGTGCGTTGCAGAGGGCGGTGGCTGGGCCGGCCAAAGGTCGTGGAGACCCAGGCCCAGGCGCCTGAGGCGACTTCCGGCTGCCCCCTTCCCCTCCGCTCGGCTGTGGGCCGGATGGCCATGGGCTGTTCGTTTTTTCTTCTTCTCTATTTTTATTAATTTAGTACTATTTATTAGTATTCGCATGTTTTAAACTCTGTTATTTCCAGTATTTGTCTTAAATACTGATTTTTATAGAGTACCTTGTATTCTAGAACGTGATGTAATATATTTCAATGTTTCTTACATGCTGAGAATCATTACATCTATTACTTGCAATTGAGATTTGTTTTTATCTCTTGCGAAGATAAATTTAGTACCTGATTTGCGATTGAGAATTTTCTTCTCTCACAAAACAATCTCATTGCGATTCGGACTAATTTTCTTGCACAAAATATTAACTCATTTTGCTGGATTATCTTGCAACTTGATACAACATCATCTCATTTTATTTGAGGTCTATACAATTCAAGTTCTCACTTGAACATCAAGTTTACAACATCATTACTATTTATTACAATAGTAGTGTATTCCGGTTGAGTACGATGTATTCCGGAATGTATGTATCTCCATGTTCGCTACATGTCGAGATTAATACATCTACTTGCAATTGAGATTTTCAATTTCTAGCAAATACATATGCAAAATTCAAGTTGTCATCTTTAGCAATTTGAGATTCACACTAATGATTTCGAGCCACCTTCTTGAAATATATTAAATTTGCAATATTAAGATGTAATTATATTACGCAATCTGCAATATAAATAAATTACCGGTTTTTCACCGGAGATGATATGTTCTATGTGTTTACCACATTGCCATTCTTTATGAACATGTCACAACGGTTGAGATTGATTTCTCCCGCACAACAAACTTGTAAACTTTTGACAATAACATCTCCCTCATTATATTAGGAAAACACAAGGTAATGAGTTGGATCTACTGTCCATGGGCAGACTATCTCTATTACTGTGAGATTTGTATGATCTTCAATATGTTATGTTCCCACAATTGAGGTTAAGCATTTTCAAGTTATACACTTGAGTCAAATTTTTACATTCTTATTACAAAACCATGATATTTTTAATTTACTTCTTGTAAATTAATTATCTCTGGCTTGCCCCTATAAGTAATTGATGGCTAACAATTTGAGGCACTTACCCTCAATGTCCACAACTTACTTAAGCGGGTCATGGACATCAAGAGCAGTCTTGCATCCCATGGGATAGCGCGTGCAATCCAAACCACGCCACCGGGACGCAAAGGACCTTAAGGGTAATGGTTTAAAACTCATTTCAAACCCTCAACCTGACACCATCAAGTTGTCACGAGACCCTATGAGCATGGAGAGCATGATGGTTGAATATGCATCAACCGATATGTTTGGATACTATACATTTAGTCCCTTAGTCTCTTTAGTGATCTATTTATTTATGTCCATTTATGATGTTCTAATAAGAACATGATTATTGTTCATCAAATATTGTATATCACAATATAATGTATCAGCACTTTGATACAAATACATTTCTATGTATTCTATATATCTAACAGTGATTTTCATATTGAGAATCTTCATGTCTATATATAGATTTCTACGGGAGTCAATCCGATGAAAAATGATATGTGTCTGACATATGCACCACAAACTTTATACTCAAGGAAGTCCAATGTTTCCACTCTCATTGATAGAAAGGAGATATTTTAAAATCACTAGACACGATGAGGTATTTGCTGGCTCAACTCGAGTCATATTTACTATCCCTGTGGGTACTCGAGCACTAGTAGAAAAAGGGTCAAACGTGAAGCACATTAGTGTCGGTTTGTATTTGAGCCGGCACAAATGTATACATTAGTGCCGGTTCCAACGGCTAGCCGGGCCGCTCTCATTAGTAACGGTTCGTGGCTAACCTTTAGCACCGGTTCGTGCCACGAACCGGTACTAATGAGAGTGGTGGCAGGATGTTGTCAGTCTGGGCCCCCTCCAGCACCTTTAGTACCGGTTCTTGGCACGAACCGGTACTAAAGGTCGTCCTACATAAACCCTTCATCCACCCGAGCTCGCTCTGTTCTTCCCCTTTCCCCTCTCCTCTCTGTTCTTCCTCTCTTCCTCTCGAGCTCATCACACAGTTTGCCCCAAATTTGTCAAGATTTGAAGGCCCCCATCCATTCAAATGATCACAAAGGTTAGCAACTTTGTCGTTTCATCTCTCATTGCTAGATTAGCTCTTGCAATGCTTTATATAGTTATTAATTTGTGAGTTTAGTAATTTGGGAGGAAATATATATATGTGCTAGTATTTGAGTTATATGCAATTTGAGGTTAAAATAACACTTAGTTTGCATATGTAGGTGTGGTTTACTTAGTGCCTTCTAAATCTCCATCGTAACCACCGTCGATCGCCCACACCGTCCCGTCGCCGGCACCACCTTGTGGTGAGCCTCTTGTTCATGAAATTTTATATAAAAAATTGATGTTTGTGTGATTTGGATATATAGTTACTCTTATAATAATTATCTTACCCGTACGTTATTTGTTATACATAGTGCCATGGTTTTGATATCCGTCCCCGTCGGCCCTTGTCCTTGTTATGATTCGGATGTGGTATATTCTCTTTTAAAACTATTTGTTGCATTTCGTGTTTATGACAAATTATGCCCATCAAGTTGACATAGATATTTTTATCTAGGAGGTATGTGAACCGGAAATTCCAACCGACCCTATTGTCGAGAGGTTAAATTTAGTTGAAAGAGAAAACGAGTACTTGAAAGAAAAATTGAAAAGAATTGAGGGGGAGAAGATGGAATTGGAGTTGCATGTTGCCGATGTCGTCGATGATCATAAGATCAAGAAGGAGAAAATGCGCTTGAAGATTAGAACGATTAGAAAATATGCCATCGATAGTGAGGCTTGGTATCATTATGCTGTTGGATCAATTGTTACCTTAGTTGCAATCTTGATCGCATTTGTTGTTGCATTTAAATGCTTTAGCTAGAGAGTTATTTGTTTGTTGCATTTAAGTGTTGTATGAACTTTATGTATGAACTTGTATTAATTTGGTCTATTCGGTGTTGTGTAATGAAGATGAGCCGGCAATGGATGTACGATGACCGATGCTCTCCCCAGTTCATTGAGGGCGTGCATACTTTTCTGCTTGCGGCTGAGGCAAACAAGTGGGCGGATGGTCTTATGCCTTGTCCATGTGCTGGCTGTAAGAATGGTCGCAATTACTCTACGTCAAGAACCATTCACGTCCACCTGTTTGAGTCTGGTTTCATGCCCCACTATAATGTTTGGACCAAGCACGGAGAAAGAGGGGTTATGATGGAAGACAATGAAGAAGAAGAGGACGACGACAGCTATCCTGGCCATGGGTTCCCTGAATACGATGATACAACAATGGGGGAAGAAGCTGAGCCGGTAATGCGAGAAGAAGCTGAGCCGGCAATGCGGGAAGAAGCTGAAGAAGAGGCATCAGATGAGCCCGTTGATGATCTAGGTCAGGCCATTGCCGATGCAAAGAGAAACTGCGCAAGTGATTTGGAGAAGAAGTTGCAGCGCATGTTAGAGGATCACAAAAAATTGTTGTACCCGAATTGCGTAGGTGACAAGAAAAAGTTGGGCACCACACTGGAATTGCTGCAATGGAAGGTAGAGAATGGTGTATCTGACAAGGGATTTGGAAAGTTGCTGGTAATGATAAAGGATATGCTTCCAAAGGACAACAAATTGCCCGAGAGTACGTATGAAGCAAAGAAGGTTGTATGCTCTCTAGGGTTAGAGGTGCAGAAGATACATGCATGCCCTAATGATTGCATCCTCTACCGCGGTGAGTACGAGGATTTGAACGCTTGCCCGGTATGTGGTGCATTGCGCTACAAGATCAGCCGCGATGAGCATGGTGATGTCGAGGGCGAGCTCCCCAAGAAGAAGATTCTTGCCAAGGTGATGTGGTATTCTCCTATAATACCACGGTTGAAACGTTTGATCCAAAACAAAGAGCATGCCAAGGCGATGCGATGGCACAGAGAAGACCATAAGAAAGACGGAAATTTGAGAGTACCCGCTGACGGGTCGCAGTGGAGAAAAATCGAAAGAAAGTACGGGAAGGAGTTTGTAGATGACGCAAGGAGCATATGGTTTGGTCTAAGCGCAGATAGCATTAATCCTTCTGGGAGCAGAGCAGCAACCATAGCACCTGGCCTGTGACCCTATGTTTGTATAACCTTCCTCCTTGGTTGTGCATGAAGCGGAAGTTCATTATGATGCCAGTGATCATCCAAGGCCCTAAACAACCCGGCAACGACATTGATGTGTACCTAAGTCCATTAGTTGAAGAACTCTTACAACTATGGAATGGAACAGGTGTACGTGCATGGGATGAGCACAAACAGGAAGAATTTGACCTAAAGGCATTGCTGTTCGTGACCATCAATGATTGGCCTGCTCTTAGTAACCTTTCAGGACAGACAAACAAGGGATACCACGGATGCACGCACTGTTTGGATGATACCGACAGTATATATTTGAATAGTTGTAAGAAGAATGTGTACCTGGAACATCGTCAATTTCTTCCGAGCAGGCATCCCGTAAGAAAGAAAGGCAAGCATTTTAAAGGTGAGGCGGATCACCGGACGAAGCCTCGCAACCGTACTGGTGCTGATGTACATGATATGGTCAAGGATTTGAAGGTGATATTTGGAAAGGGTCCTGGCGGACAACCTGTTCCAAAGGACGCTGACGGACGCGCACCCATGTGGAAGAAGAAATCTATATTTTGGGACCTGCCATATTGGAAAGACCTAGAGGTCGGCTCCGCAATCGACGTGATGCACGTGACAAAGAATCATTGCGTGAACCTGCTTGGCTTCTTGGGCGTGTATGGGAAGACAAAAGATACACCTGAGGCAAGGGAGGACCAGCAACGTATGCACGGAGAAGATGGCATACATCAGGGTCATGCAAGCTACGCTCTTACCAAAGAAGAGAAGGAAATCTTCTTTGAATGCCTGCTCAGTATTAAGGTACCGTCTGGATTCTCGTCGAATATTAAGGGAATAATAAACATGGCAGAGAAAAAGTTCCAGAACCTAAAGTCTCATGACTGCCACGTGATTATGACGCAACTGCTTCCGGTTGCATTGAGGGGGCTTCTACCGGAAAACGTTCGATTAGCCATTGTGAAGCTATGTGCATTTCTCAATGCAATCTCTCAGAAGGTAATCGATCCAGAAATCATACCAAGGTTACAGAATGATTTGGTGCAATGTCTTGTCAGTTTTGAGTTGGTGTTCCCACCATCCTTCTTCAACATCATGACACACGTCCTAGTTCAACTGTGCGAAGAGATTAACGTTTTGGGTCCTGTATTTCTACACAATATGTTCCCCTTTGAGAGGTTCATGGGAGTCTTAAAGAAATATGTTCATAACCGTGCTAGGCCAGAAGGAAGCATCTCCAAGGGCCATCAAAATCAGGAGGTCATTGAGTTTTGTATTGACTTTATTCCTGACCTTAAGCCGATTGGTGTTCCTGAATCACGGCATAAGGGCAGACTGGATGGAAAAGGCACGCTAGGAGGGGAACAAATAATATGTATGGACGGACATTCTCTCACTGAAGCACACTACACAATTCTATAGAATTCCGCCTTGGTGGCTCCGTATATGGATGAACACAAGAATTTGCTACGCTCCAAACACCCGGAGCGGTCTGATGACTGGATTACACGTGAACAAACCAGGAGTTTCGCCAGCTGGTTGCAGACACATACCATGCATGACACCTCTATTGAAGATGACCTGTACTTGCTGTCCCAGTTACCATCTTCGAATATAATGACTTTCAAAGGGTAAGAGATAAATGGTAATACATTTTACACGATCGCCCAAGATAAGAAGAGCACCAACCAAAACAGTGGTGTCCGCTTTGATGCAGAAACCAAGACGGGAAAGGAAACATATTATGGTTATATACAGGACATATGGGAACTTGACTATCGACGTGGTTTAAAGGTCCCTTTGTTTCGGTGCAAATGGGTCAATATGACACGAGGCGGGGTAACGGAAGACCCGCAGTACGGAATGACAACAGTAGATCTCAACAATCTTGCGTATGCAGACGAACCATTCGTCCTAGCCAATGATGTGGCACAGGTTTTCTATGTGAAGGACATGTCTACCAAGCCAAGAAAAAGAAAATATAAGGAAGCGAATGCATCGTACGATGAGCCAAAGTGGCACATAGTTCTTTCTGGGAAGAGAAACATCGTGGGAGTGGATGACAAGACAGACAAGTCAGAAGATTATGAAAAGTTTGATGAAATTGCTCCATTCACAGTGAATATTGACCCGAGCATCCCGTTAAATGATGAAGATTTTCCATGGTTACGGCGCAAAGGGACACACGCGAAGAAAAAGTTTCACACCCAAAGATCTGGGATGTGATCGGCTTCACTAGCTATCATCACTTTCTTCTGTGTTTCACACCGAGAGGGGAATCTCTGTAATAGTTAGGGTAGTTATGTGTTTTGGCATTTGAAACGCGAAGAAATTTTATGTGCAAACAAATTCACACTAATTTCAAATAATTCAAAATTTAAACTATTCAAATTTGAAAACTACGGGCACTAACAGAAAAAATAGCAGAAAAGAAAGAAAAACTATAGCTGAAAAGAAAAAACTATATAGAAAAACTACTCAAAAATAAATAGAAGAAAATAAATATAGCAGAAAAGAAAAAACTACTCAGAAATAAATAGAAGAAAAAATAAAGCAGAAAAGAAAAAAAAATATTTTCTATTTTTCAATCGTTTACAAAATGACCGTGAAATTGAAAATCACTACAAAATGAACTCTGAAAATGTTGAATTTTGGCAAACTAGATGAAAAACTACTCACAAATAAATAGAAGAAAATAAATATAACAGAAAATAAAAAACTATACAAAAAATTACGCAAAAATAAATAGAAGAAAATAAAGCAGAAAAGAAAAAAACTATAAAAAAATTGGGGCGCTGCCCTGTGGGCCTGATAGGCCACAGGTGTGTAATTACAGGCCTTAAAGGCCCAGCAGACTCACAGGGCAGTGCGCAGAGTTTAGGCCCACAAGCCTGCTAGCTATATAGAGGAGTTCTAAGTGGTAGTCGTGGCTAGGTTTATAAACCAGTGCGGCTGCCCTTCGCCCGGCGAGGTGGGACTAAACTTTTGGGTGGCAGCGCGACCCCTTTAGTACCGGGTGGTGGCACAAACCGGTACTAAAGGGGGGGCCTTTAGTACCGGTTTGTGCCACCACCCGGTACTAAAGGGGGTCGCTTCCCGCCGCTTGGCCTGGCCAAAACAGGCCTTTAGTACCGGTTGGTGGCTCCAACCGGTACTAAAGGTGCCTTCTATATATACAACAGCTACGAAAATTTCAGTTTCCCTCTCTGTTTGTTCCTCTGTTTCCGTCTCCGTCGCCGTCGCCACCGCCCTCGATCGTCTCCGTCGCCGCTCGTCTCCGTCACCGCCCCCGTCCCCGTCACCGCCCCAGGCCCGTCCCCGCCGCGCCGTCCCCGTCCCCTTTGCGCCGTCCCCGCCGTCGCCGCCCCGGCCGTCGCCTCGCCGTCGCCGTCGCCCGCTGTGAGCTCTCCCCCTCTAACCCCTCTCCCTCGCCCCCGGCAGCCACCATGGACGCCGCCCCTCCCCGAGCCCATACACACACACACACAAGCATGCATGAACACACACACACATACATATGTATTTTGTATGTTTAATTAGTTTAGATTATTTAGTGTTTAATTAGTATATACGTATTTTGTATGTTTAATTAGTTTAGATTATTTAGATTATTATTTTTTCACTATTATATATGTATGAATGCATGTTAGATGGATATAATTAGGGTTTAATTACTATGGAAATTTTTTATATAATGTTGTTTTTCAGTTTTTTAATGGATGTATAGAAGTTGTGTTTTCTGTTTTTAGTGTTAGATGCTTAATTAGTATGAGATAGTATGTAGATTTTTGAAATAGTAGAAATATTAGAAATTTCAGTTATCAAAATCCAATCATTAAAAATATTGCTTTTTGCGGGCATATAGCTAGTATTTGTTCTCGACGATGCCCGGCCCGCATCCTCGCCGTCGACCCGTCCGCGACGACGTCTAGCCGATCCATGTCCGGGACTAGGCTCCGCCGGGCTGGCACTGGGAGGTGCTGCCTGGAGGGGCGCGCCGCTTGATGAGGAACCCGGCCCCGGGTCCCGTCGTCGACCCAGATCTCGTTTGGTGGCATTCGCGTGGGCCAGTTTCGGTGCGGAGGGACCCGGCCCCGCCGGAGGTGGTACGTCGCCGTGTTAGGGAGGAGGACGAGCACGTCCATCGCTACATGGTTGCGTTAGAGGGCGGCGGGTTCTCCAATACCTGGCAGTATCTTCGGGGATCTCACTTCAGCTATGATCCTGTGAGGGTTCCTTCTCTTTGGGTGTCCACCACCCGCGCCACAGGAACCGCGAGTGTCCTAGATTCTTCTGTAGTATTCGATCTTTAATTAGCTAGCCCCTTATGTACTATTCAATATTATATATTATTCAAGACAATGTATTCGAGATTATATCTATTATTCTAGACGAAGTATTCGAGATTATATCTATTAGTCGAGACGATGTAATTTGAATACTAAATTGTTTTATATTTCTTTTGAATTAGTTAAATAAAAGCTATGGCAGACAATACCGACAGAGAGGGAGAACAGACCATGTTCGATATGATACGCGGGCCAGATGATGATCAGAATGAAGAAGATTATGATGGCTCCGAATTTCTAAACAACACCGGAGAGGGTGATATGATATTCAATCGCGACGACCGAATTGATGAAGTCATGAACTACGATTATGACGATGACGAAGAACATGTTGATCCTGAAACAACAAAGACCGGCGAGGTATATATATTTATATAAGCAGGTATCTGGTGATCATCACATGTTTTAAATGACTTGAAGATATATTAACGAATCGATCTTTGTTCTTTCAGCCATACGGATCGAGCAAATCTTCAGGAAAAAGGACGAAATGAGGCCCGAACAAAAAGTTGAAGGAGGGCGTAAAGTACAATATCGAGGCAGTCAGACCTAATGGCGAACCATTAGCGCCTAAGAAGATTGCGGACAAGTTCATTCGTCAGTGCGGAGTTCTTGTGAAGGACCAACTCCCGATCTCCCTTCAAGAATGGAGAGAGCCAGCAAAAGACAAAAGACAAAAAGGCAAAGAGGACGCTGCTCCACGTCCAGATGTTACTTTTGTCGAAAAGAATCAAAAAGATCTGCTTTGGGATACTCTCATGGAACATTTCACCCTACCAGATCATTTCATAGAAGCAGATGTGCAGAAAGTCAAGGACGCTGCTCTTAGGAAGATGGCGGTTGCATTCAAGAACCACAAGAATCGTGAATGGGACAAGTACGTCAAGGGAGGAAGGAAGACTCCCGTATTCGAGGGAACACTATAGAACCAACATGCTCATTGGGACGATTTCGTGAAATTCAAGGATTCGGAATTAGCTAAGGAACGGTCGAGAATAAACAAGAAGAATGCCAAAAAAAGGATAAGTTCCATAAGCTGGGGCCAGGTGGCTATGCGGTGGCAATGCCTAAGTGGGATAAGTCTGAGAAAGAGATGGAGGATGCAGGTGCCACTCCGGTTACTAAGAGCTGGCCCCCGAGGGTCAGGACTTGGTTCTATGCGCATGGGGGGGAGTTGGACCCGAAGACAGGCAATGTTTCGACGAGGGCAAGTCTGAAGGGAGCCGACGATGCGATACTTGTTGCAATAGAAGAGGCACGATCGGGGGTGTTCCAGCCCAATAGAGAGAACGACGAGCTTACGCGTGCCCTGGGAAATCCTGAACACCCGGGAAGAACACGAGGCAAGGGCGCTATTCCGTGGTATGAGGGGTTTTCAGACTGGAACACCGACTACAGAACCCGTGCGAGAAAGAAGATTGCGGAGGAGAAGAAGAGGAAGATGGAGGAGGAGCAGAGGAAGCGGGACTATGAACGCCTTCAAGGCCTAGAAGCAAGTCAAGCGGAATTGGTAGTCAAATTCCAGTGGCAGCAGGAGCAGATCGACTCACTTACCCAGCAAAGGGGGTCTCAGCAGCTGCAGCAGCTAGCGAATGATCCAGCATTGGATATCACCGCCCCATCCATGCCGAGAAGCAGTTGGGTTCCGCCCCGGACGATGCAATGCTGGGTAGATACCCCATTGATGACATCACGGAGAACACTAGCTGCGAGCTACACGTCAAAATGAAGAACATATCCATGAAGGTGGCGGACGCCGTTGCTTTTACAAATCCCCCCGAGGCAACCTTCCATTGCAACCCGATTCCAGCGGGCTATGCTCGTGTCTTGGTTGATGAGGTGGTGGACCCATATTCGGAGCTAGAGCTTGACTATCCTGGAGGTGACGACGAGCGCTTTCTCGGAGACGCCAAACATCGTATCATCCTATGGAAAAAGGATTGCATCATCTTTCGAAGGCCACCAACACCGCGTCAGCCGACTCCTCATCAAAGTCCGCCACCAAGTCAGCAGTCTCCCGCTCCTGCAAGTCCACCAAGTCCGGCAAAGTGTCAGGCCACTCCTCCTCCAAGTCCGGCAAAGTGTCAGGACACTCCTCCTCCTCCAAGTCTGCCACAGCGTCAGACGTCCACTCCTCCTCCAAGTCCGGCACAGCTTCAGGCGGCCACTCCTCCTCGTCCAACTCAGCCCCGTCAGCCGTCTCCGCCGCCTCAGCAATCACAGAAGAGACACCCCGCAGCTATGGTGCATAGCAGTACGAGTCGAGGTAGTACAGGAAGTACAGGCGGAGGCAAGCGATATAAATATGGTCCAAGCCTCACGCCTCTTCCGCAGAGGGCTTATGACAGGTCCGAGGAGGAAATCGCAGCCATATCAAAGTCCGAGGTGGAAGCCCATTTTGCACCGAAACCGCCACCGCCGCCAAGGGAGAAAGTGCCTGAGGAAACGATTGACCACTTCATTCGTATGGCTCAACCACCAGCTCCCAAGCCTGTTGACACAGACTATGAGCGCCACATCAGGAAGTTAAATCGAGCATGTCTACGTAAGGAGGCGAGCTCAGGATCGAGCAAATAAGAAGCAGTTGTCAAAAAATGCGGGAAAACCATTCCCCAGCTGGGAGAACAGGCGGCGCAATCGATCCCCTCGCTTGTTGTGCGAACAACACGTGACAGTACGCGCGCCCAATATTATTGTGGGCAAATAGTTTACGTTCCTGAGGTGGGCAATGTGGTAATAACGGAGGAGCATATAATGCAGGCTGAAGTTCTCAAAATCACTGTTGGACAACTCCTCGAGATCGAGCCCATGCCTGTGCTTAGAGAGGATGAAATAAAACGGAAATATGTCCGGGGCCAACCTTTGGTCGAGCCAGACAAGGTCAAGAACCTCCCAACGAGAATGTATGAATTGCATCAATGGTACATGAACATTACCAAGATTTCCGATCGATTGTCCCTCATGGTGAATGTCAAGAAGGAGCATTACTACCATGAGAAAGCTGTGTCCGTTGAGTATTCTGAACTGTTTCAGTTATACAATCAAGACGCACTTGACAAATCTATCGTCAGTTGCTATTGTCTGTAAGTGATTTCTTTCTGTAATTTAAGTCTCAAGCTAGCTGTAGTGATCCTTTTGATCAATCATTACCTGTAATTATCCTCACTATATTCTTTTCTTTGGTATTATATGCAGGATGAAGATGTATGAAATGAGAAAAGGTGGACGCTATGGCATTGGGTTCATTGACCCAAACACCGTTAATGAATACACATGGAAAATAGATGCACGTCATGAAAAGGCCGTAAAGGACAGCATGCTAGAGTTCTTGAAGCGCCTCAAATACAATGAAGATATACTACTTCCTTACAACTTCCAGTGAGTCACACCGTCTTGTACTACAAATTCTCTGTTTTTGCCTACTAGCTAGCTACATATTTTTGCTTACATATGCCTGCTTAATTAAGACATGCAAACGTGTGTGCATGCAGATTTCACTAGGTCTTGTGTATCATTAAAGTTGACGCCGGAACAGTTGAAATACTGGACTCACTACTCAAAGAAAAAACTGACTATAACATCTTGTTTGGGATAGTCAACAGGTAATTTCAATCATTATTAACTATATATCTCGGCCTATTTAGTTCGTCATTTCATGATATGAACTATTTAATAACCCCTTTATTCATTTTCTTTTTCGGTGGGCAGAGCTTGGGCAAGGTTCATCAGCGTCACGGAAGGTGAATGAAAAAAAAAGCTTCAATGGGGAAGACCCAAGGTAAGTAATTAAGTAGTACTAGCTAGCTAGCTAGCTGCCATCTCTTTAATTATCATGCTTGATTAATTATTATCTGATCAAATTCCATTCTCGTAAAGGCCCTGAAGCAGGCGCAGGGGACTGATCTGTGTGCATTCTGCGTTTGCGAGAACATTCGCATGATGGCGTCCGAAAGGAGCAGATCTCAAAGACAGGAATGGGTACGCTTGTCAAAACACTATTCACAATTTTTACACCATTATCGATATCTAGTCACACAACTAATACACATGCATATTGATCTCCTTCTTAACAGATCAGAGAGGTGCGGGCGAAGCTCCTAGAAACGAAGCGCGTAGAAGCACTTCAAGAGGAAATAGCGGGATTTTTGCTCGACCGGGTCATAAATCCGAAGGGAGAATACTATTGCCCGCTACCGCCCTCATGAAAACCACTTCCAATTGTCATCGTGCTCCGAAGGCACCAATTAGGCTAATGCCACTGGCTCCGAAAGCAACATGCATATGTAGGAGAAATTGTATATAGCTATACATGTGTGTATGTGTGAATTAATTAATATGATGGTTTGTGAGACATTGATGATATATATATGCATGATTGGTTCTACTAGAAATTCTATTTATATATATATATATATACATATATATATATATATATATATGCATAACGTGTACAATGTGTAGTATCGTAAAATACCAGCAAACGAAAAAGAATTAAAATGGAAACACAAAATTAAATGAAAAAGAAATCATAAAACTAAAAAAACCCCAAACCTTATAGTAACGGTTGGTCTTACCAAGCGGTACTAAAGGGCTCCAGGCCCCTGGAGCTGGCTCGTGCCACGTGGTTTCCCTTTAGCACCGGTTCGTGCTGAACCAGTACTAAAGGGGGGGGGGCTTTAGTGCCCACAATTTAGTGCCGGTTATGGAACCGGCACTAAAGGGCCTTACGAACCGGTGCTATTGCCCGGTCCTGCACTAGTGGAGTAACGTCGGGATGCTTCATTGCTTCCCAAGTTTAACTCGTACCCTACTAAGCTATAGAGATATTCGTCAAAATGGTTTCCATAGCGAAACTTATGCTGAGAAGAAAGAGAAATACATTCTCTTTACCATATGCAACAAATATGGCAAGCACATTCTCTATGTATCATCTGGATTGTATGACACATACTACAAAACCCGTAGCACACGGTGCACCCAAGATAGTTTTCCAAAATGTCTTGTACATGAAAAACTTGGCATACTTGCCTTGGTGATCGAGATATTGGGTTTGAAACCGAAACTATCAGCAATTCCAATAGTTTATGATTATTATGATGCTAAATTCTAGCACCATTTGGATTTTATATGCACTACAAGTGACATAGGGAAGCTAATTTTAAGGCTCGCACACCTTAAAGTCTACGCTGAACCACTCAGACTCATTGAATGCATCAAGTTGAGGTAAGTGGCTCTTCCCATCCATTGACTAGACTATTCAGGTATTCCATGGTTCTAAAAGACATATCTACATGATGGTATTAAGTGTGTGCTTTATTCACACGAAACCATTGGCTCATTATCCTGACATCGATTTCAACCAAATCGAATGGATAACATTGCAGAATTCTCCTTGAGTGCCTTCTCTATGGCCCTTGGATTGAGTTTAGCAATTTGTCCTAAGGTCTAGAATCAAAATGGTTTGGTAGAATCCTATCCAAAGAGTTAAGCTCATTGCATTCTCTTTATTTTGGAATTGCAACTTGCCAACTTTACGTTGGAGCCATGTAGTTTTACACGCTCATGACAGAACTGCATAATATTATTCCCCTCTATTTTTTTATATGTGGATATCTACCAAGTATTTCCTATCTATGGTAATTTGGTTGCATACCGATATCACCACCTGGCATACATCATTGGCCGCTCAACATATAGTTGGGATCTATGTGAGGAATAAATGTATTTTTGTCAATACCTCAAGCCCCTCGCATGGGGAGTTATTCAAGGCCAGTATGCTAATTCAATAAGGAACATTTCCAGGCATTAGAGGGAGATTTCAAGTACCATAAAGAATGCCAGGAAATGAGTGGAATGTTCAACACATTTCTGCCTCAAATCCACGTACTCAAAGATCTGAACCATGCGTTCAGAAGATTTGCAACATATTGTAAATAACCTGCCAGATTCATTTATTGACTATAAAGGTGTCATACAATCCTACAATCCTGAAAAATATGTCGGGAAGAGTGGAGGTACCAACCAAAACCACTCAACTCCCCGTTCAAAGTAATGGGGGAGAAGTACGACAATAGTACATCATAATTCAGCTTCTCGCAAGCAAGGATATCAAGGCCTGTGAATCAGTAAATGCAAGTAAACTTCACGTTGACAGACACATGATGAGCAGTATACACCCAGTGGACGGAAAGCCTCCACCAACCTGAGTCATAGTGCACAAAATGACCGGGACATCAAAATACCCAACTCAATCGCATTGGGAAATCACGAGCAGTCACTATGGGTAACGATATTTCCATCAACTCTATATTGATATATAGATTCTGGAGAACCATATAACCAGAAGTCTACAATTGTCGACATACATTTCTCAACTAGTTTGAAAAGACCTTTCAAATGATTCAGATCCAAAGACCATGGCCATGGAAAAGTGTGATCAACACTCGGACAAAACTCAAGCAAAGGGTATAATCTAGGTAGAAATATTCTTGCTCAATAATGGGAAGGTATTCATAAGAAATACCTACACCAATTTTCTTCTAGAAACAGAATTGAGAACAACAAGGTGGTGAAACATGGAGCAAGTATTGTCGCACAAGGATTCACGCAGATACCCAACTATTCTCCAGAGATGGAATCTCTTTCTGATAACTTATATCATTGGTAGTTCAAAATCCTCTATCTCTTTAGTTGATAGATGTAGTGATTACATATCCATGTAGATCACTAGATTCAAACATATATGATTGATTCCCGATGGAGTCTCACTTCTGAATCGAAATGCAATACGCAACATACATTGTGTAAAATCAATAAGTTTCCATATGGCTTACTGTTGTCGATACATTTGGTATAACCGGCGTAGTGAGTTCCTTATACACAAAGATTACTCCTACAATGATGATTATCCATGTTTGTGTGCCTACAATGACGACACATATAATCATCTAAATGACGGAGTTTAAAATGAAGGATTTGCGTAAACCAAAATACTGCTCGTTACTACAAATTGAGCACCTTCATTCATACATTATGGTATACTATATTGTCTATATCCATAATATATTGGAGAAATTCATTGTGGACAAATCTTATTCATCATTAACTCTCATGGCAGTTCATTCTCTAGACGTAGAGAATGATCTATTTAGACCAAGAGACGATGAAAATGAGATATTGGGACTCAACGTTCCATAATGCCATTGGATCCACCAAACACAATTGGTTGGTACTCACAGAATATCTTTCGATATCTCCAAGGCATCAAACATCTTGTCCTGGTTTTTTCTGTTTCACAGAAATGTGAACACCGATATCATTGGATGCATCGATCAGATCCCCACTATGTCAGATCATAGACAAGCTTAGTGTTCCTACTAGGTGTAGTAGCCCCCTCATGAAGAGTCTTTGAAACAGACCTCATGGCTACATCCACCAACCATTATCTCAACGATAATGTTTCTTGTGTTGCCCGGATGCAAACAGGTTACGTAATAAGCAATGTTGATATATTGCATATCTTGCAAGTCAAATCATGTGACTGATTTGTTCATGAAGTCTCTACCAACATCTACATTCCAGAAATATGTTCATGGAGTTGGTATGTGACGGCTTAGGAATTTGTAAGAATCAGGGGGAGCATCTTTGTGAATTGTTCCTGTTCAATGCATCATACTATACTCTTTTTCCCTTCACGAGTTTACTTTACAAGTTCTCATAAAGGTTTTAATGAGGTAATATCACACTAGTGCAGAACCGGGCAATAGCACCGGTTCGTAAGGCCCTTTAGTGCCGGTTACATAACCGGCACTAAATTATGGTCACTAAAGCGCCCCCCCCTTTAGTACCGGTTCAGCATGAACCGGTGCTAAAGGCAACCACGTGGCACGAGCCTGCTCCGGGGGGCTGGAGCCCTTTAGTACCGGTTGGTAAGACTAACCGGTACTATAAGGTTTGGGGGGGTTTTAGTTTTATGATTTCTTTTTCATTTAGTTTTGTGTTTCCATTTTAATTCTTTTTCGTTTGCTGGTATTTTACGATACTACACATTGTACACGTTATATATATATATATATATATATATATATATATATATATATATATATA
>NC_041383.1:121576158-121578283 GCF_002162155.2 Triticum dicoccoides | reverse complement strand
GCGCTTCTCATTGCTGCCCCCTAGTACTTCTCTGCGATCATTAACAATTTTCCTCCAATCTTTCACTATTAAGCATTCATCGCTTCTAGAAATCTTGAATGCATTCATGTGCAATGCAGGATATCTTGGCCGTAAGCTAACAATTGACATCTGACCTTTAGTCTCGATCCCCTGAGGCACAACTGTCATCGGGAGTCCCTGTTGAAGAACATCGTATAGTACTTAATTAATATACTTAGCAATGAAAGTTTAGCAAAAAAAATATGTATGCAAAATATGCACTGAGGACAAATAGTAAATATCTTACCATCATTCCTAAATAGATGTGACCGTAGTTCAATACCATCACTATTGGTCGCACGTTTTGAGTACTAACATTTCTAAGTGCAGGAAGAAAATTTGTCTTGACAGTACGAAGATCCTCAAGCCATGAAACATAATGACTTATCTCCTCGCAGTTTAGTTCAGCGCCGGGACAGTAGTAGGCCCTGTCTACCAAGCGCCGGACATGTTTGGTTGAATGGAGATACGCTGTCAATAGAAATTAGTTGTCAGTTATTTTTGAATAAGCAATATCAAAGACAAAAATATAGTTGAGAAGAACTCACATAATGGTAGAACTGGAGGCGTCTGCACATTGACCCATATGTCTCTATTACCTTCAATATCATCTTCTGGACGAATATCAAAGGTGATAACCATACCAGGCTCAAATGCATAAGCCTTGCATAGTGCTTGCCAAGTTTTGCATTCAAAATAGGTGTACGTGTGTGCATTGTATACTTTGACGTTGAAAGTATAACCATCATGCTCAGTTTTCAGGTAAGCTCTCTTTACCTCCATAGTTTCCATATCTTTGAAACCTATCTTATCCAAGACAAAAATTCTTGCATGGCAGGGGATGCGCTAGTAGAATAGTGAAAATTAAAAATTATAAGTCAGGCAAATGAAGCATATATAAGTCATGCTTAATTACAAAAACAGACTTGTAGTTGTGACTTACTGTATCGAATTCGAAAGTCTCATCCAGCTTGATGCTGAATCGCCTACCATCAACAAGGAAATTTCTGTCGCATTGGCCGCGCTGGTCTTCACAGTATTCGCACATAATGAAATTTTTTCCGTCGTCAGACGACATTTCCTATGTTCATATTAGGCGAAACATTAAACACTTACTAATTCAATTAATTCAACTACTTCTATTAATTCAACTAAGCATTTACTAAAAATAAACTAGTTATATTGATTCAATTAGTTCAACTAAGCATTTACTAAAAATAAACTAGTTCTATATATTAATTCAACTAGTTCAACTAAGCATTTACTAAAAATTAACTAGTTCTATATATTAATTCAACTAGTTCAAAAGGGCAACACATTAGTACCGGTTGGAGCCTCCAACCGGTACTAATGCCCGTGCGCTGCCACCCGCTATGCGCTACGTTTAGTCCCACCTCGCCGAGCGAAGGGCAGCCGCACTGGTTTATAAACCCAGCCGTGGCTGCCCTTTCGAACTCCTCTATATGGTAGGCTTCTGGGCCTAATTAGGGCACGCTGCCCTGTGAGCCTGCTGGCCCTACTGGGTATGTATTTGCACACCCAAGGTCTGGCAGGCCCACCGGGCAGCGCCCCAACATGTTTTTTATAAAAAAAATTCTTTTCTGCATTATTTACTTTCTTCTATTTATTTTTGAGTAATTTTTTATATAGTTATTTATTTTCTGCTTTATTTTTTTCTTCTATTTATTTCTGAATAGTTTTTTTGCTGTATTTAGTTTCTTCGTGAAGTTTTTTGCTTAATATAATTTATTTTCTTCTACTTATTTTTGAGTAATTTGTTTATATAGTTATTCCTTTTCTACTTTATTTTTTTCTTCTATTTTTTTCTGAATATTATTTATTTTCTTCTATTTATTTTTGAGTAATTTGTTTATATAGTTATTTCTTTTCTGCTGTATTCAGTTTCTTTGTGAATATTTTTGCTCTATATAATTTTTTTCCTTTTCTACATTATTTATTTTCTTCTATTTATTTCTGAGTAGTTTCCTCTTCTTCTTCTTCTTCCTCCTCCTCTTCTTCTTCTTCTTCTTCTTTTCTTCTTCCACCACCTCCTCCTCCTCCTCCT
>NC_041383.1:121564113-121574811 GCF_002162155.2 Triticum dicoccoides | reverse complement strand
TTCTTCTTCTTCTTCTTTTTCTTCTTCATCTTCTTCCTCGTCTTCTTCTTCTTCCTCCTGTTCTTCTTCCTCTTCTTCCTCTTCTTCTTCTTCTTCTTCTTCTTCTTCTTCCTGCAAAACTTGATGGTCAAAGTCTGGAGTTATAACTTAAAAAAAAGAAATGTCGACGTGCAATTAGTTTTTGCCATAACAGAAGAAGTCTGGAGTTGTAATAAGTTATTAAAAAAAAAAGGTGCAATGCTCGTTAATTTGCTTCAAGCCATTCGGAATAGTGTAAACTGCACTGCGCATAGCTCAATGAAGTCTACCGTATTCCTGAAGGCTTGAAGCTAAGCAACGTGAGCATTGAGCCTCTTCTTCATCGTCTCTGCACTCAGGGCTTATAAACCGCTCCTAGTCCCTCTCACTTCGCGAGGTGGGACAAAAAACAGCTTGCCATAACCTCATTAGTACCGGTTCGTGGTACGAACCGGCACTAAATGGTGGTGGTGGGGCCATAGCCTGACCGCAGGCTGCCACAGCCTCTTTAGTACCGGTTCGTGGCACGAACCGGTACTAAAGGTTCGCCACGAACCGGTGCTATTGATCGCCACCACGAACCGGCACTAGTGTACACATTAGGGCCGGCTGAAATTCCAACCGGCACTATTGTGCTTCACATTTGACCCTTTTTCTACTAGTGTCAACACAAGATCATATGCCATACTTTCTATTTTCCCCATAGGGGTTTTTAGGAAAGTATATGCAGCATATTTATTTTTTAGGAAAGTATATGCGGCATATTATTTGTCCCCTAAACTCTATGAGTTTTCTCGTATTGAGTTAAAAGAGACAATAACCATTATATGTTGTATCATTTTCTCCTTATTTTCCCACTGGGTTTGAAGGAGTTTTAGCAACATATCCTACACTACTCCCCATATTTTTCCCACAAGGTTTTTGGAGGAGACTTAATCAAGATGATGGATTCTTATGACAAGCGGTGATTAGGAGGAGTCTCTTCTTGAGATATCCTTGTTTTATGACATCACATTATGCTATCTCTTTGTGAGTTTATGTTTCAGGTTCTCATCAAGTTTTCAAGCGTAATCTCTTAAGATGATAGCCCTACCTGGATGATCGTGAGATGATTCTACATGGTCAAGCCTTGATTAGGGGGAGTGTTAAGATTAATTACAAATGTAATTAGGGGAAATCTCCCCTTGCCCAACCGCCGTGCGGTTGCCTCCCGCACGGACGCATCTGGTCTGGAACCGACGTCTTGTCCGAACCATCAATGAGATCAATCAATCAAACAGTATCCATGGATGTTCCTTGGTTCATCTAGCTGTTTGTCTATGGTTGCACAACATAGGTGGACTTGCTTAGTCCTTAGCATCTCTTGTGTTAAGAAATTTTGAGTGTTTGTCGATATGTGCTAGTGTTTCTCCATTTTGTGTTGTTCTGTTAGGCACGATATAAGTCCAAAAAAATTGAGTGGTTCTTTCATCAACGTTAGTTTATTCACTGTTGAATTCCCATGAAAACTTTTGAGTGTTCGTTGACATCCATATGCACTGGTTGGTGGTTGACCCATTGGCCAACCCACCCACATCCCTGCCGCTCCACAAACTGACATCACCTTAGAGGGGATTTAAAAATTCAACACATGTTCAATTCATATGTGAAATTGACATTAAGACAATGTAGGCAAGCTAGATATATGCTAGAGCCCGTTTAATCCTTTACTCCACCCTAGAAACCAGGCCAACTTACTATTGTCAATCACCACCCATAGCCGGACCCTACAGTATATTCCTCATCCCAACCTGGGTCAATTCCATCATTTTAACCTCGGTCAAGCGGCTAACACCGGGCTTTTTGGACATGACCTCCAGCTCAGCCTCGGTTAACCAGGCGACGAAGCCGTGAAATGCGGTATCAAAAGTGGTGACCATGCGTGGTTTACCCGAGTCCGTGAGGTTGCTAGGGAGGAAAGACTGGAACCAGCTGTTGCACGCACTGTCGTCCATGATATCGGCTTCTGGAGGTGGCCTCTAGATGTACACGAAGTACTCCTTGTATGATGAAGAAGATGCATGTGGCATGGACGTTGCAGCAGACAAGGGGCATAGCCAGATCGTTGCGGCAGAGAAGAGGCATAGCAAGACTGCAGCCACTATAATGTAGAATGCCTTTGCCATTTCTTCAATGTGTCGGTCCGGTGTTGGGGAACCTGTCATAGAACATTTTACATATAAAAAAGGTACAATGATCAAATACTCCACAATATAAGATGTTTTGGCTACCTGTTTTAGTTGGCCAAGACGTCTTATACTCTGGAATAGAGGAAGTAGATTGTAAATATAGAAGGGAATTCAGCAGGAATAATGACAAGAATAAGAACACCAAGTCAGAACTGAAAAAAAACTAAGCAGAACAACTTAGTAAAAATCAATTCAAATTAACGGTACCTCAACCTAGGTATATGTGACGCCCGGATAATTAGGCTACAGTAATTCCACGCGAATGATGCCACGTCACCACGATTACTGCTGCTAAGCTATCGTTAGGACAAAACCGGTCCAAAATTCAAAATTCAAATTAATGATAACAATAAAAGTTTGCAAAAATTAAAACAAAAATGTTTGGATTGTACTAAATATTACAAAGGTAATTATGGTGCAACAAACCCATTTTTATAAAATGCCTAATAATTTAAAATGATTTAAAACAGAAGAGTAAAATAAATAAAAGGTATAAAAAACAAAAAACAAAAGAAAAGGGACCCCCCCCCAATGGGCCAACCGGCCCAGCTGACAGCCAGGCCAGCCCACTGGCCCAGCCGGCCGACCCACCCCACTCCCTTATCCCCTCACACCCGCTAAACCTAACCCACTCCTCCCACTCCCACGTCTCTCCTTTCCTCGTCCCGATCTGGATCAGGGACGAGCGCCCCCTCCCCCAATCGACGAGCGCCCCCTTCCCACCCCTCTGCCGCACGCCCCCGAGGGCGCCGCCGCCCTGCCCCTACCTCGCTAACGCCACCTCCCCACCGGACCAGGGCCATCGGACCGCCTCTCCGCCGGAACGATCCGCCTCGACCTCGTCTCCTCCCCATCACGTGACGTCCCCATCCTCCTCGCCGGACTCCATCGTCGTCGTCCTCTCCGTCGTCGCCTCGGCCCCGCCATCGCCGACCGCGTCCCCGGCCCCTTCCCGAGCCGACTTAAGCACAACTTCAGGGCCCCGGTGAGGCCTCGTCCGCCCTCGCTCCGTTCCCCTTTGCTCCGGTCGCCGTAGGCCGCCCCACCGCCGTGCTGCGCTCACCCCTCCGTAGCCGCGTCCGTGCCCACGCACTGGCCATCCCGTGAGTGCCCCGGGGTCCCCAGCCCGTGCTCCCTGCGCGACACACCCCCTGCTCCTGACTGCGCCAACATGCGTAGAAGGGCTCGCCCCCGTGCGCCCCGCCGGCTCGCCCGGTGCTGCTTGGCCCCAGGCCGCTCCCCGCCGGCGCCCCCGCGGTGCCCCACCGTCGGCGCCTGGGGCCGCCCCATCGGGCGCCCATAACCGCCCGCACACTCACGGGGCTCCGCCCCAGCAACCACGCTCGAACCCGATAGGCCCCTATGGGCCTATGACAGATGGGGCCCGCCCTGGAACGTTTTAGAAAATAATAATAATAATAATAATAATAATAATAATAATAATAGAAATAGAAAAAATATGAAATAAATAAATAATAACTAAAATAATTTAAATATTAATTAATTAATTAATTAAGTAATTAATTAAGTTAATTAATCCTGATTAGATTAACCTAATCACTAATTAAATTAACTAATATGTAATTAACCTAAACAGAGAATGACAGGTGGGTCCCACTGGACCCACATGTCAGGTTGACCAAGTCAACTCTGTTGACTGCTGATGTCAGCATGACATCATGCTGATGTCATTAATCTGTTTTCCGAATTAATTAAATAATTAACTAAATTCTAGAAATTAATAAAATCTTTAGAAAATCATATCTTTTAATCCGTAAATCAGATTAAAATATTTTCAACATGAAAGTTGCTCAGAACGATGAGACGATCTTGGATACGCAACCTGTTCGTCCGCCACACACCCCTAACCTATCGAACTCACAACTTTCCCCCTCCGGCTCCTCTTCCCCAAAACACGGAACACCGGGAATACTTTCCCGGATGTCTTCCCCCTTCGTCGGTATCACCTCCTACCGCGTTAGGGCACACCTAACATCGTTACTTTTCATGTCATGCATCGATATGCATCTGTTTACATGGTATTCATTGTTTCTTCCCCCTCTTCTCTCGGTAGACTACGAGACCGATGCTGCTGCTGCCCAGTTCGACTACGGAGTTGACGACCTCTCTCTCTTGCCAGAGCAACCAGGCAAGCCCCCCCCCCTTGATCACCAGATATCGCCTATTCTACTCTATACTGCTTACATTAGAGTAGTGTAGCATGTTACTGCTTTCTGTTATACCTATCCTGATGCATAGCCTGTCCTTGATACTACTGTTGTTACCTTTACCTGCAATCCTATATGCTTAGTATAGGATGCTAGTATATTCATCTGTGGCCCTACATTCTTGTTCGTCAGTCGTGCTATACTATCAGGCCGTGATCACTCAGGAGGTGATCACGGGTATATACTATATACTTTATACATGATACGTGTGGAGACTAAAGACGGGTCGGCTGGTGGAGCACACGCGAGTGGATCTTTGTGGCGGAGCGACAGGGCAGGTTGAGACCGCCTAGGAGAGAGGTGGGCCTGGCCCTGTTCGGCGTTCGCGGATATTTAACACGCTTAACGAGATCTTGGTATTTGATCTGAGTTGGCTACGAGCCTATACGCACTAACCATCTACGTGGAAGTAGTTATGGGTATCCCGGCGTCGTGGTATCAGCCGAAGCACTTCAGACGTCAGCGACGGAGCGGCGCGCGCCGGATTGGACTGGAACGCCTGCTAGGCTAGGTCTGCTTCCGGCCGCCCTCGCAACGTGCAGGTGTGCTATGGGCGATGGGCCCAGACCCCTGTGCGCTTAGGTTTAGACCGGCGTGCTGGCCTCTCTGTTTTGCCTAGGTGGGGCTGCGACGTGTTGATCTTCTGCGGCCGGGCATGACCCAGGGAAGTGTGTCCGGCCAAATGGGATCAAGCGTATTGGGTAAGTTGGTGCACCCCTGCAGGGAAGTTAATCTATTCGAATAGCCGTGATCTTCGGTAATAGGACGACTTGGAGTTGTACCTTGACCTTATGACAACTAGAACCGGATACTTAATAAAACACACCCTTCCAAGTTCCACAGACAACCCGGTGATCGCTTTTCCACAAGGCGACAAGGGGAGGATCGCCGGGTAGGATTATGCTATGCGATGCTACTGGAGATGCTACTTGGAGATGCTACTTGGAGGACTTCAATCTACTCTCTTCTACATGCTGCAAGACGGAGGCTGCCAGAAGCGTAATCTTCGATAGGACTAGCTATCCCCCTCTTATTCTGGCATTCTGCAGTTCAGTCCACCGATATGGCCTCCTTACACATATACCCATGCATATGTAGTGTAGTTCCTTGCTTGCGAGTACTTTGGATGAGTACTCACGGTTGCTTTCTCCCCCTTTTTCCCCCTTTCTTTTCTTTCTGGTTGTCGCAACCAGATGCTGGAGTCCAGGAGCCAGACACCACCGTCGATGACGACCCCTACTACACCGAAGGTGCCTACTGCTACGTGCAGCCCGCTGGCGACGACCAGGAGTAGTTAGGAGGATCCCAGGCAGGAGGCCTGCGCCTCTTTCGATCTGTATCCCAGTTTGTGCTAGCCTTCTTAAGGCAAACTTGTTTAACTTATGTCTGCACTCAGATGTTGTTGCTTCCGCTGACTTGTCTATGATCAAGCACTTGTATCTGAGCCCTCGAGGCCCCTGGCTTGTATTATGATGCTTGTATGACTTATTTATGTTTTAGAGTTGTGTTGTGATATCTTCCCGTGAGTCCCTGATCTTGATCGTACACATTTGCGTGCATGATTAGTGTACGATTGAATCGGGGGCGTCACAAGTTGGTATCAGAGCCGACTGTCTGTAGGAATCCCCCTTTCCAACTCCTTGGCCGAAGTTGAGTCTAGTCGATGAAAATTGTTTTACTAACTTGGCTGTGCAGCCCATGGGCCCACGTCGCCAATTGGGTGGTATTAGGATCTTTTACTCCTCGTCTATACTCTGGGACTCTGATCTCTCTTCTATTCGGGTTAAATGATTTTGCTAAAAAGACTAAGTTTAGGTTCTCAGAAATACTTTCTCCCGAAGAGCCCTCACTCCAGATGATCGCTTGCCGCACCAGAAGATTCCGAAGATACTCTTTGAGGTTTTTCCGAGACCCTTGTGCCCATCGACTTTACAATCCCCTACCACCGATAAACCCTTATGGATAACTACCTACAATTGTCGTTCATACCTTCATTCTCAGTTGCTCTTGTTATTACAAGATACCTTAAGTTGCTCTCCGTTGTTCCGAAAATCTTTTAAGCTTACTGTGTTGCAGTTCTTTACCACATGAATACCCCTATTGAAAATTCCTCGCACTTATTGAGTATCCATTCATCCCCATTTGTTCATATGCTTCATAAGAGACTCTGAAATACTATCCGACCTTCTGAGCATCCTCTTCAAACTATTGCTACGCAAATACTTGTATGCTTACATTATGGATGCTCCCATATCACTAGCAATATTCACTAGTATCTTTTGACACTGTCATTTTGATCCTATTGATTCAACATGTGTGCGAATGCACACAATCATCAATCGACCCTTCTAAGTTATCTTTCCGGCTCAGACGTCATTCTGAACATGAGCTGGTTCTGGACCAAACTATTTGTCGTCAATTGTGCCTCTGGTCTATCCAACTTATCCATCCTTGATCAGAGCGTCTGCTTCTGATCCCTTGTTTTGGAAATCATAATTCCTTTGTTATCTAAGCATCGAATTATTCGGATGTTCTATAATCTGATGCCCGTGCATTCTTTCTTCCTCTGATTGAGTATCGATACTCAGATCAGCTCCGTTGTGGATCACCCGATCCATTGTTGGATTTCATCCGACATCGTCTTTCATATTCAATCACCTTGTGAGTTCTTCCCCTAATACATAGTGTATTTGGTAAATTGTATCCTTTGCTTGGCCAACCATGCTCTTCCTTCGAGCTTGTGTATTTACTTTTGAAACTTGTGGTATGTTTCCACGATACCCTGATGGGTTGAACCTATGCCTTCCTTAAAAGGTGTGAACTTGAAAGTTTTCCCGAGCCATACTCTTCTGGTGCTTCGCCAGATAATATTTCAACACTACAACTTCATTGAAAGCGAGAAGTGAATGAAAGGGTATGCATTGGAGAAGTGGGAGTCAACCTTGAACTCTGTGTTCATTCCCATGGACCCGATGTGGAACTTATCATGGAAGCTTCTTGCCTAATATTTACTCATTCGAGTAATTATTTCGGTGTCATTAAATTGGACCCCTTGTAGTTATGGTTTCGACCATATTGTTATTCTTTGTTCCCATTTTTTGGGCAAGTTTAAGCACTTGTCTTCTGCAGAGCAATGCCCCAGTCCAACCTCTACTTCGATCTGTCATCGAGTATTACCCCATGGTATCTCGAGATTATCATGGAACTACCTAAATTTTTATGAGTTCATCAAGTACTACCTTCTCACTGATTCAAATTTTTCACGGGCTCTGAGTTATTAAAAACTCAAAGACACCGATAACTGAATCGAGTTCGCATTGCGATTCAACAAGTATTTGAACCCATCACTGCTTACAAATTTATTAATCCTTCAAGTCGTTCCTAGCCTGATCGGCTATATCATTATCGAGCTAATTTTAACTATGCTACCCGGTCCTTCTTCCCGGAGCACAATTTTCGACGATGAACTAACCTTACGTCGATCATCATCATCATATCATTTCGCCTTGAACAACAAGCTTGGTTTCGAGTTTGTGTCGTACCCTTGGTTCCAATAACCTTTCACTTTATCATTACTTTGACTTGATGTCGTCGCCGATCGATTACATCTTCATGAACTCTCGCGACAAATGTGTCGTGAATATCATCAATATTCTGAGCTCTTCCAAGAGATCTATTGAAATCATGATGAGAAATACCATCCTTGCCCTCGATGATTGGTTTTATCATCGACCACTTTATTGCCTTCCGTTCAACACAAGCTGGTTCGTGTTTCGTGTTATACCTTGAGATCCTTACTATCCAACATTTGTTCTTCTTTAGCTTGGAGTATTACCATCTTTTATGACAAGAATATCATGAGGATTACTCCACCTCTTAAGAATTCTTGGTATAGTGATACTTCTCACCATCACCATTCTTTCTTGGTTCCCGTGTTGATTCTAACCGAGGTACCTACAAGTGAACGGTGTTGTTTGGATTCTGTACTTCTAGCAACCCTATTGCTTGAAGTTAATGGTAAACCGTTCATTCTTAGACTATTGATTATTGAATCACCATTTTATCATTGATCGTGCTACCTAGTCCCATATTTCGGTTGCACCTTTAACCAATGTTTAACTGTGTATGTTTTCCTCAAGCATACATCATTATATCATTTGATCCAACAAGTGTTATCTCCTTGTTCATATAACTGTGGAAATCCACCTTTTTGGAAATCTTGAGGATTTTCGCTGATTCCATCAGCTACCCCCTCATCCTCTCCTTGATTTAATGATGAGCTCTTGTTTCGGAACTTGCTCCCATACCTGACAACAATCAGATCTGAATCTCGGTCAGATATGATGGTTGGAACATATTTCCAAGAGTTATAACAATGGTCTTTATGTGACCCGGTAAGGTGATGTCGTGCCTAGCACACCTGGTCGGAGGCCCTCTTGTTATAGTTACCCTTTTCAGCAAGGTTACCCACTCTTCCATGGGGAAACTGTAAGACTTATTTTGCAAGTTGTTCCTGATGAATCTTTTGAGTATCCAAAGGCCGACCTTTGCTTGAAGACCATGTCAATGCTATCTCGAAGCATGTCTGTGGTACTCCGTTCATCAACAAGAACATTTGAAGCACAATGCTAAATTCTCTTTATCAATTATCCAAACACCGTTGTATGGGTAACGTCATGAAATTCCTCTCCCTTTACCTCAATGATTCTCTACTTCTATCCTGTCATGGATATCATGCCCCGCTTGTCCTTGGGAAGGATATACCCCTGAAATATGTGTGTATACACATTTTCCTCCCCATTGTTTTGATTAAACCTGGGAATTACCTTTCCTTTCCATTGGTTTATTTAAACCCTTTCTATGATCTATATGATATAAACAGTAATAATTCCCTACTTGTGCAAACACCTTGGTGTACAACTCGGTCAGTAAGACCCTGTTACTTTTGTTGATGACATTTCGGTAACCACCGATGGACGAGAACTTTGCCTATTGGTCCGCCTCATTCAACGAGCAGGAAAATGGTTCTCTTCGTCCCTCGCCCCTGGTATCGACGTTGTTGCCAACATAATCGACAAGCTATCCTCTGACATGCCTTTCTTGCATGATCACGCAAGACGTCTCCGCCCTTCCTACTTTTAACCCACATGGTGGGCCCATAACCCACAGTTCCACAGGATCGAAACCTGACTCTCCTGTACACCCCATGTTCCCAAAGTTATTCCTCTCGCGTGGACTCGTACGTAATTCATGAGCCACCTTCCGATGAGATCATCAATTCTGGCATCGGAAACAATAATTATTCCGTTGCTTGGAACCCCTTTCACCTTATGTCTAGGCATTGAACGATTGCCTGGCTGCTTGAAACTTCTTATTGTACCTTCCAACTTTACTCTCGATGTGTTTATTTTGTTCAACTCGAGAGGTACTCATATGCTCATTCACGGGTTAATCCCAGATTATTACCCTTATAGCATTCTGTCGTTTTCGATCTACCCCGTTACCTATTCGTAAGTACGATGGAGTTTCCGAAGAAAGGATGCCGACTTTTCATCTCAATGACCTGAAGCAGAAAAATGAAGACATCAATGTAATGAATCAACCGCTTCGAGAAGAGCAACCAAGACCGAGAGGGTTCGTTAGAATTTCATAACCAGACCTTACCCCCTAGTCCCCCTCTTAAATCTCGGGACGAGATTTCTTGTAGTGGAGGAGAATTGTGATGCCCGGATAATTAGGCTACAGTAATTCCACGCGAATGATGCCACGTCACCACGATTACTGCTGCTAAGCTATCGTTAGGACAAAACCGGTCCGAAATTCAAAATTCAAATTAATGATAACAATAAAAGTTTGCAAAAATTAAAACAAAAATGTTTGGATTGTACTAAATATTACAAAGGTAATTATGGTGCAACAAACCCATTTTTATAAAATGCCTAAGTAATTTAAAATCATTTAAAACAGAAGAGTAAAATAAATAAAAGGTATTAAAAACAAAAAACAAAAGAAAAGGGACCCCCCCCCAATGGGCCAATCGGCCCAGCTGACAGCCAGGCCAGCCCACTGGCCCAGCCGGCCGACCCACCCCACTCCCTTATCCCCTCACACCCGCTAACCCTAACCCACTCCTCCCACTCCCCACGTCTCTCCTTTCCTCGTCCCGATCTGGATCAGGGACGAGCGCCCCCTCCCCCAATCGACGAGCGCCCCCTTCCCACCCC
>NC_041383.1:121523523-121563818 GCF_002162155.2 Triticum dicoccoides | reverse complement strand
CCTGCCCCTACCTCGCTAACGCCGCCTCCCCACGGGACCAGGGCCATCGGACCGCCTCTCCGCCGGAACGATCCGCCTCGACCTCGTCTCCTCCCCACCGCGTGACGTCCCCATCCTCCTCGCCGGACTCCATCGTCGTCGTCCTCTCCGTCGTCGCCTCGGCCCCGCCATCGCTGACCGCCTCCCCGACCCCTCCACGAGCTGACTTAAGCACAACTTCAGGGCCCCGGTGAGGCCTCGTCCGCCCTCGCTCCGTTCCCCTTTGCTCCGGTCGCCGTAGGCCGCCCCACCGCCGCGCTCACCCCTCCGTAGCCGCGTCCGTGCCCACGCACCGGCCATCCCGTGCGTGCCCCGGGGTCCCCAGCCCGTGCTCCCCGCGCGACACACCCCCTGCTCCTGACTGCGGCAACACGCGTAGAAGGGCTCGCCCCCGTGCGCCCCGCCGGCTCGCCCGGTGCTGCTTGGCCCCAGGCCGCTCCCCGCCGGCGCCCCCGCGGTGCCCCACCGTCGGCGCATGGGTCCGCCCCATCGGGCGCCCGTAACCGCCCGCACACTCACGGGGCTCTGCCCCAGCAACCACGCTCGAACCCGATAGGCCCCTATGGGCCTATGACAGATGGGGCCCGCCCTGGAACGTTTTAGAAAATAATAATAATAATAATAATAATAGAAATAGAAAAAATATTAAATAAATAAATAAAACATTAAGTATTTAATTAATTAAGTAATTAATTAAGTTAATTAATCCTGATTAGATTAACCTAATCACTAATTAAATTAACTAATCTGTAATTAACCTAAACAGAGAATGACAGGTGGGTCCCACTGGACCCACATGTCAGGTTGACCAAGTCAACTCTGTTGACTGCTGATGTCAGCATGACATCATGCTGATGTCATTAATCTGTTTTCCGAATTAATTAAATAATTAACTAAATTCTAGAAATTAATAAAATCTTTAGAAAATCATATCTTTTAATCCGTAACTCGGATTAAAATATTTTCAACATGAAAGTTGCTCAGAACGACGAGACGATTCCGGATACGCAACCTGTTCGTCTGCCACACATCCCTAACCTATCGAACTCACAACTTTCCCCCTCCGGCTCCTCTTCCCGAAAACATGGAACACCGGGAATACCTTCCCGGATGTCTTCCCCCTTCGTCGGTATCACCTCCTACCGCGTTAGGGCACACCTAACATCGTTACTTGTCATGTCATGCATCGATATGCATCTGTTTACATGGTATTCATTGTTTCTTCCCCCTCTTCTCTCCGGTAGACTACGAGACCGACGCTGCTGCTGCCCAGTTCGACTACGGAGTTGACGACCTCTCTCTCTTGCCAGAGCAACCAGGAAAGCCCCCCCCTTGATCACCAGATATCGCCTATTCTACTCTATACTGCTTGCATTAGAGTAGTGTAGCATGTTACTGCTTTCTGTTATACCTATCCTGATGCATAGCCTGTCCTTGATACTACTGTTGTTACCTTTACCTGCAATCCTATATGCTTAGTATAGGATGCTAGTATATTCATCTGTGGCCCTACATTCTTGTCCGTCAGCCGTGCTATACTATCGGGCCGTGATCACTCGGGAGGTGATCACGGGTATATAGTATATACTTTATACATGATACGTGTGGAGACTAAAGACGGGTCGGCTGGTGGAGCACCCGCGAGTGGATCTTTGTGGCGGAGCGACAGGGCAGGTTGAGACCGCCTAGGAGAGAGGTGGGCCTGGCCCTGTTCGGCGTTCGCGAATATTTAACACGCTTAACGAGATCTTGGTATTTGATCTGAGTTGGCTACGAGCCTATACGCACTAACCATCTACGTGGGAGTAGTTATGGGTATCCCGGCGTCGTGGTATCAGCCGAAGCACTTCAGACGTCAGCGATGGAGCGGCGCGCGCCGGATTGGACTGGAACGCCTGCTAGGCTAGGTCTGCTTCCGGCCGCCCTTGCAACGTGCAGGTGTGCTATGGGCGATGGGCCCAGACCCCTGTGCGCTTAGGTTTAGACCGGCGTGCTTGCCTCTCTGTTTTGCCTAGGTGGGGCTGCGTCGTGTTGATCTTCCGCAGCCGGGCATGACCCAGGGAAGTGTGTCCGGCCAAATGGGATCAAGCGTGTTGGGTAAGTTGGTGCACCCCTGCAGGGAAGTTAATCTATTCGAATAGCCGTGATCTTCGATAACAGGACGACTTGGAGTTGTACCTTGACCTTATGACAACTAGAACCGGATACTTAATAAAACACACCCTTCCAAGTTCCACAGACAACCCGGTTATCGCTTTTCCACAGGGCGACGAGGGGAGGATCGCCGGGTAGGATTATGCTATGCGATGCTACTGGAGATGCTACTTGGAGATGCTACTTGGAGGACTTCAATCTACTCTCTTCTACATGCTGCAAGACGGAGGCTGCCAGAAGCGTAGTCTTCGATAAGACTAGCTATCCCCCTTTTATTCTGGCATTCTGCAGTTCAGTCCACCGATATGGCCTCCTTACACATATACCCATGCATATGTAGTGTAGTTCCTTGCTTGCGAGTACTTTGGATGAGTACTCACGGTTGCTTTCTCCCCCTTTTTCCCCCTTTCTTTTCTTTCTGGTTGTCGCAACCAGATGCTGGAGTCCAGGAGTCAGACGCCACCGTCGACGACGACCCCTACTACACCGAAGGTGCCTACTGCTACGTGCAGCCCGCTGGCGACGACCAGGAGTAGTTAGGAGGATCCCAGGCAGGAGGCCTACGCCTCTTTCGATCTGTATCCCAGTTTGTGCTAGCCTTTTTAAGGCAAACTTGTCTAACTTATGTCTGTACTCAGATGTTGTTGCTTCCGCTGACTTGTCTATGATCAAGCACTTGTATCCGAGCCCTCGAGGCCCCTGGCTTGTATTATGATGCTTGTATGACTTATTTATGTTTTAGAGTTGTGTTGTGATATCTTTCCGTGAGTCCCTGATCTTGATCGTACACATTTGCGTGCATGATTAGTGTACGATTGAATCGGGGGCGTCACAGTATAAAAGTAGATAGAAACAGCTACAGAAATAAACAACTAAATGAGAATACATTATAGTTGAGCTACAATTTGCTGGTGATGCAACACAATTGACATTCGTTTGTTAAGACTGGACACTACTTATTACTCAAGTATATCATCTCATCTACCAAATGATGGTAATTCAATAACCTAGAAACACACTGTCAAATCCGCTGGTTGACACACGCACACGCACACGCACACGCACACGCACACGCACACAAAAAAAAGATCAGAAAACAAATCCACTTGTCCACTAGAGCAACAAACTACAGATTCATCAGTAAACGAATGCAGACTAGTCAGATTATTCAAAATCATGATTCAAAATTTTACAGAAATATGTTCTGGAGTACAAGTACAGATCATCACACAGGTGTATAAAAATTTAAGCAGTTACATTCAACTACTTTGGGCATCATGAATGGGATTCGGTCTCACATCAAGACCCTAACCACTGGACCAGGTAACTGCTTATGAATAGTTTTAACGCGAAGTTATTAAAGAATAGAAATGTAGACACGAAATTTCTTGCGCATTACACTATAGTGTTTATATTTTCTAATTATTTGAAAACATGTTCACATATTACAGATGAAGTTCATGAGCATGCAAAAAAAAAATCACCAATATCAAAAAAGTTCACGTATTCAAAAAAAAGTTCACGAATTCAAAAGAAGTTTATCAATTTTCAAAATAGTTCATCGAGTTTGAAAAAAGTTCACTGAATTTGGAAAAAGTTCATCGAAATTGAAAAAAGTTCATTGATTTAAAAAAAAAGTTAATCGATTTTGAAAAAAGTTAACTGATTTTGAAAAAAGTTCACTGATTTTGGAAAAGTTCATCGAGAGAAAAAAGATTTTGAGAAAAAGTTCAAAATTATTAAAAGGCTCATCAAATTTGAAAAATAAGTTCCTCGATTTTGAAAAAGGTTCATCAATTTGAAAAAAAGTTCATGACTTTCAAAAAAATTAGTTCATGGATTTAAAAAAAGAAGTTCATCTATTTGAAGAAAATTATTACGAATTTGGAGAAGAAGTAGAAAAGGATAGAGAAAAAGGAAAAAGAGCAATAAAGAAATGGTTGATAGAGATGTATGTTATCACAACTCCTGTGGTGGTTGAGTTGGTTAGATGTCTATATCTGCAGACCTGCGACGCTGGTTCGAACCTCAGATGGGCACGCCTTTTTTGCAGTTTATCTCTTTTGTTTAGAAAACAGGAAAAAATGCAATATGGGCCGGCCCATGATAGCTGCTGCAGGCGCCGGTTAGCGAAAAATAGTACAAACCGGCGCCTGCAGCACCAAATAGTAACTGCCCCAGATCGCTCGCCTCACATCTCTCCAAATCGGCTCACCTTGCACCTCTCGCTTCGCTCGCCTCTCCATATCACCTCCTCGGGTCGCCTCGGCAGCAGCTCCAGATCGCCCTCAGCAGTAGCTCCAGGTCACTCCAGATTGCCCTCAACAACAAGCCAGCAACTCGCATGCCGAAGGAAGATCCTCTTCTCCGAGCAAGGGCAGCTCCTCTTCTCCCGCACCTCTGATTCATCCTCTGCCTCTAAGCAAGATCCAAGCTCGCACCTTCAAAACTCGTGGCAGCGACTCCGCTTCCATCTCCTTGTCCGCGCCAGTGATGGATGCCTCATCTTCTTACTCCTCCGCCTCCGGATCAAGTGATGTGCCATCTTCTTCTTCCTCTTGCCTCCGGATCTACAAGTGCAGCTCCATCTTCTTCCTCCTCGGCCTACAAATCAGCAGCAGGTACTCCTGCACAAGATATACATCCAGTTTGTAGAGAGAGCCTAATGAATTCAAACTGATAAGAATTCAAACTATAGCATAAAGTGGAGTGAGAATTCAAACGGGATAAAATAGGCTTGTGCCATGTGGGAATAGACAACATGGAAGACTTGTGTTGAGAATGTCAGGACCAGAGAGGAGTAAGAGGAGCACCCAAACTAGCAATACTCAAACATATAGTCCACAATCAACTTGGGAGTTCACCAAATGCCAGGTTGGGCCATGAGTCACCGAGATTACAAATTTGCCTAATGGACGAATAACTATAACTTCCGCCATGGGCGAGTCATGTTGTGTCATAACAAGCCGGCAAGACATAAGGCATCTTACACTAAAGTGAAGATTTTGGTACTCAGCTAAGTGTTGGACAAACAAGCTTCCGTTGGGAGCATCTGCAATTACGAATCTACAAAATAGCTTGAAAAGGAAAATATTACTGCGCCTAACTCTTACAGTGGAAGCATTGGTTGATACAGTCGCGATTGCTAGTGAAGATATAAAGTTTCTAGATCTAAGAATGGTGCTACAACTAGCAACTAAGTGTTTTTTATGATAAAGGTATTCAGAACTTGATCTAAAGTAACAGGAATACCGTGGTACAACCTACGGGTGTTGAAGAACACCGATGAACTAGGTAAACCAAACGAGGAATTATTACAAATATAGAAGGGAGCAATGAGGCCTACCTGAACGCGACGGAGGCTTTGAAGCTTCTCTTGAGTGGCTTATTCGGTGGCGCGTGAAGCGTTGAGGGAGCAGTCGAGGTTATCAGAGCCCTCGAGGTCGCGACGACGGAGTTCTTGGCGTAAGCAGATGAGATGATAGGAGGAGGAAGAAGAAGCGGGGGCGGATGAAGCAGTAAAAGTGAAAAGGAAACCCTCTCGGGTATATTTATAAGATAAAGAAAAAACAGGCGCGAGAATCGAGGAGGCACAATAAATTTTTTAAGTAAGGGGCGCCTCGATCTTCGGGTCTGACAAATATACTCAAAGATTTGTTATGATGTCATACTAGAGTTCCTGAAAATCTGGAAAATGATGTCATGATTCAAGGGATGAAAAAATAACAAGTATGAATTATCATAAGCCGGAATCCTTAACCCGGCTACGAAATAGTTCTAGGGAAAGGAAGGTGACTCGTCGTGTTAATCAGGTTAAATATTGACATGAATAAATTAAAATCAATCTGGGAGGCTAATGTTGGGGATATAACCCCACAATATGACCCACCATGATGGGTCAGGTCACTCAAGTGGTGACTTACAATCAAGATTCAAGATGGGCCAAGACGTTCAAGATCACAAGACCGGCGGGGTGGTTCATTGAGTGGGCCGGCTCAGGACCCAACACTTGAAGACGGCGGCTCATGGCCCAGTAGTACAAGTTGCCGCGTGGAGCTGCCTTACTTGGAGAATATAACAAGTAGGAAACATACTAGGTTACGGATCGCAATACGACCCTGACTCTATTGTAAGCCTAGGGCCTCCGCCTGTATATAAAGGGGAGCCCCTGAAGCGGAAAGACCAAGTTACAAGCTCTCGAGTACTAAGTTAGCCAATTTGCACCCTTGTAATCGAGATCATCATCATCAATAGCAATCAAGCAGGAGTAGGCTTTTACCTCCACCGTGAGGGGCCAAACCTGGGTAAACCCTTGTCTCTCGATTTCGATCAACCCCATTAAAGCAATTATTTAGCGGCGATGGCCTCATGACTAAGTCCTTTCACGAGGACATTTGGTTTTGTCATCACATCCCACGAAACCCAACATGGCTTCCTTTTACCCTGTTTACTTCCCCACCAGCACTATCTAATGATAGAGGTGATGTTGTCACACAAACCTCTTGGCAACCTGAAGCAAGCCATGGAATAAACTGGGATGGCGTGAGCAATAGATTTAATTAAGATCTCTTTTCCTGCTGCTGGCAATAGCTTCTCCATCTATCCCCTTAGCTTCTCCCATACTCTATCCCTCAAGTACTTGAAAGTACCCATCTTTGACTGGCCAATATCTGTTGGCACTCCCAAATACCTTTCACTCAAAGATTCATTTTGAACATTTAGAACTTGCTTGATATTATCTCTCATACTCTGGGCGCAGTCCTTACTAAAAAATATAGACGATTTTGCATGATTATTCCTTTGGCCGGATGCCCTGCAATATATATCCAATAGGTTTGGTACCTTTGTAGCCCCTTCAACACTTGACTTAAAAAGCAACAGGCTATCATATGCAAAATGGAGATGGTTAACAGACGGAGCTGTTGGTGCCATCTTGATTCCTGACAACTGAAAACTGGATTTCAAAAGGCACGAAAGGTCCTCTGCTGTAATTAAGAAAATATAAGAGAAAATAGGATCTCCCTGTCGGATTCCACATGTAGGTGTAAATTGCTCTATCTTTTCACCATTAAATAATACTGAAAAGGAAACATATTGTACCATGGACATCACTATTTCGATCCAAGCATGTGAGAAGCCCAATTTCTCCATCATGGCGTGAAGATATGACCACTCCAACCTGTCGTAGGCTTTCATCATATCCAGTTTCAAAGCACAATAACTGTTTGACTTAGCTCTACTCCTCTTCACAAAAAGTATCGTTTAATTCTCCTTCCAGCCAAGTTTGTGTACGTGGGCTTTAAAGTGGCTACTTGTGGCACACCACAAATTTACCTAAGCGTTTCATTTGACCTCGCCTCCTTTATTCCCTAAAAAAAATCTAATAGAAGTTGAGGGATTTGAGATGCTATGCCAGTACGGAACACACCCACAACTTCCGCGGGCGCCCAGAGACATGTCATGTCATGCCGTAACATGGCCGTTGGTTAAAAAATAAAGTCCAAAATCACATACTGTATCCGTTTCGGAAAAGAAAAAATCATCACATACTGTAGAGAAAACATTGCAGGTTTCTATTGATCGATGTTCTGTAGCTTGTAGCACGGTCACTGTTCATACATTGTAGCGTAGGTACTGTTCATGTTGATCTGCCCCGTTGATTGTTAATCGGATTGGCTAAAAGAGTGGGACATTTGTGTTACTGTTCATCGGCGACATGCCTAGCGCCGCCGCTCTGGTCATTAAGGCCCAATTTTTTTGGCCGATTTTTCATCCTAGTTAGGATTGTAAAAACAAACGGCTTTAAGATTATAAAAAAAGCTGGATGGAGGGTCGATTCTAAAGATTTGAAAAAAATGGGCCAAAAGAACTGGGTCAATTTCTTCCTCATCCCCGCATCGACCTCCCCTTGGACCCTCGCGCTGCTTATCCACGTCGACCACGGCCTCTTCCAACTCCCCCTTGAGCTCCAGGTTGTCTACCCCGACGCCTCGATCACCACCTTGTCTCCGCTGACTCCAGGTTTCCCTGGTCTGATGGTTGTCAGGCAGCGGCAAGTGACTGTTCAACCCTTGCTTTTTTTTTTTAGTCTGTGCTGTTTAGACGGGGTTTCGGGTTTGGTTCCTATTTGATGTGACTCTAGGCTACGATTTTTTACTCAGGCTTGTTTGAACATTGTGTGACGGTCGCAGGAGGATTGCTAGTTCCATGCTTCTCCATCCCAAAATCTGTAGCAAGAAGTGTGATGTTGGCTTCAGCTAACTGCTTCATATACTATACGTATGTGACAGTAATCAATAACTTGTAGTGCCTCAGTGCAGTTTCTTGCCTTTTCAATAATATTCCTCTGCTTCTGCTATAAGCAGGTCATTTTGAGAAATGGAAAATTGTTTGAGCTGAAAGAACAAAATGGGTTTATGACAGTTTTAAATTAATCATGGTTTGATCTTTAAAAACAGTTTTAGACATTAAGCTAGCTAGGATGTGCAGAGCTGGACAGATTGCTCCAAAACCTAGCGTTTAAGGCATTCTTGTCATTAACAAAAGACATCAGAAAATTACACACATACCTTAAACTCCATGCCTTTTTTTTGCCAGTAATCATTTGAGAAATATCAAGTCCCCTACTGAATGCTTTATTGAATATTTCCTGGAGTGCCGGCAACCATGACAGCACAGCTATAGGTGCCATAACAATGACTCCAAACATCATATATCATATAGGTATGCCACACTATGCCTCAGTAACTTTTGTGTGCTTCTATTTTCACATTTCTTTGTTCCAAATTCAATGTCTCGTTCAATTGCATGCTTGCTTGACTTTAGAGCAACTCCAAAGGGCCGACCCATTTCGCCCGGCTGCGTCCGTTTGGGTCGGCACGGACAAAAGTGGCGGCCCAACGCGCCGACCCAAACCCAAATCACGTCCACGTCGCGTCCGCACCGACGCATTTGCGGCCCAACTTTGCGCCCCAAATGCGTCGGCGCGGACGCCGAACGGACGCTTCGCGCGCCTTCTCGCTATCTGCCCGCCCCCACATGGCAGCCGTCCAACTGCCCGCTGCCCACGTGGTCAGCTTAATTTATGACGATGGGCCCACGCGTCAGCGACGGCGCTCGTCCTTTTTAAAGCTGACCGTGCGGCGGGGCTGTCCTCATCCACACTCGCCGTCCACATCTGCCCACCTTTGCTCCCTCGTCGTCAGCAAACCCTAGCCACCACAACCACAACGAGATGGGACTCTTCTCCGGTGCCAGCGGAAGCAAGGCCAAGGGAAAGTCACCCGCCACCCCTTTCCCCTCTGAGTTCCTCCCACCTCCGCCGGCGCCAGCGCCTCGCCGGCAAAGGCAGCGCGTCAACGTGCCAGTGCACCAGGTGGAGTGGCACTGGCAGAACCGCCAGCCTCTGTCGTATGCGGACGTGACGCTGCCGCACGACTGGCATCTGGATCCAGATAGGATCCCAGTGCCGGCGGCGCCGCGGTCGGCTCGTGCTCACGCGGAGGAGCAGCGCGCCGACCCGGCCTACGCAACCGACTCGCCCAACTGGGCGAGGTGGTTCACCTTCGAGCACAAGGAGGCGAGGCGACGGGGCGTGCGCAAGGTCAACCGGAGGTTGCCGCCAACACCGCTCGTTGTCCGTGAGGAGGACCAGGCGGCGGAGAACGCCTACCAGGCGGCCCTTGCGGCCGTCTACCGGGAGAGCGAGGAGGACGAGCGGCGCAGAGCGGAGGCGGCGGAGGCGGCAGAGGCGGAAGAGGAGGCCCGGTATGAGGCAGTAATGGCGCAGGCCCTTGCCCTCTCCGCGGCGGGCGACAACGTGGTGCCGCCGGTGGCCCCGCCGTCCCCCATCAAGCCGGAGCCGCAGCCGGAGCCCGAGCCCGAGCCCATCGCGCGCTTCTCCTGGAATGGAGTGGTGCGCAAGTGGGTGTCCGCGCCACCGGTTTGGCTGGGGGCGATGCCGGCGCAGGAGCAGGCGTACCTCGAGATGTGGCGCCAGCGCCAGCTGGCAGAGGAGCGCCTTGACGGCGAGTACGAGGAGATGCTCGAGCGCGACCACGAGGAGGAGGAGCGCGAGGCCGAGGAGGAGGCGCGCCAGGCCGCGGCTGCACAGGCGGCCGCACACCCCCCGCGTCGGCACTGCCTGCGCCGGCACAGCCCGACATGATGGCGCTCTGGAACACGACGTTCGCCTGGGCCGGGCCAGCGCCGACGCTCATCGACCTCACAGACCCCAAGGACGACGATGCCTAGGGCAGCGCGCCGCCTTGTAGTTTATTAGGCTATTTTTAATGCAAATGTGGACTCTCGCCGGCCTTTCTGGCCGGCTTTAATGTTTAATTAGTGCTATTTTTCTTTTTTTAATATGCATGCGTTCATTTTTTTTGGCGCCGTCAAAATGGGTCTCAGGCCAGCGTTGGGCGCACATGCCGACCCAAATGCGAAAGCGGGCATCCGTGTCCGACTGGCCGACCCAAACGGGCAAAAAGCAGACGAAATCGCCGTCCATTTGGGTCGGCCCGTTGGAGTTGCTCTTAACGTGTCAATCGAATTGTTAATCCAATAGTACACACCTGTACACTAGGCTTTGCTGTTGTGGAAATCATGGGGAGGTGCAGCTTGTACTTGTACCAGTAGTTGTTTCACTTTACTTACTATCACACATGCATCACCAGGAGATGATGCGGTGGACGCGTGATGGTGGGACCCCCTCTGCCATGTGGCATGGACCCACCTGTAAGGCAGGTTGCCAAGTGGAGCGCGGCTATATAGCCAGCTGTAGGCCAGTAGGCAGGGCAGGCGATATGTGTGTAGTGATAACTCTAAACTCTCACCTAATCTGTACCTCCTCCCTTTGAAAGAAGCTTCTCTCCCAAGTCTCGATGTCATCCCCTTTCTCCTCTCGATCCGATCCAGCATAGATGAGTTCGTGATAGTTGGTAATCAGAGCTAGGTTTTGCCCACCCAAAAAATTTCTTCGCTGCCACTCTTCCCCGCTCGATCGAGCCGTAACATCCACCGCTGCGGGTGCGGCCTTGCTTCAGCGAGATCCGCTCGAAATCCCCAGCGGGGTTGGCTTGATTTGGAGCGAGTGCGACAACGCCGCCCAGCAAACCCTCTGCTCAAACTCGCCATATCATCACCGCCATGTCGGAGTCCACGGGAGAACTCAAGACGATGCTGCAAGTGCTTTGATGAGACCACGCTTGCGAGCGACAAGCAGCGCGAGGCCCAGATCGCATTCAATATGCAGATCTCCGTAGATCTGGCGCACATCCGCAAGCAACTGGACCTCACCGAAGCTGATGTCGACGAGGTGCGACAGCAACGCGAGCCACCACCTTCGCCGTCCACCGCTGAACGACGCCGACCACCAAGACGGCGACACCCAGGCCTCTGCGGTGATGTCACTGGAGCACGTCCAAGGGTCTTGTCCTCAAGGCCCCACCGTCTGCCTCGCCAACAATGGGCCGCCCCTGCTTCCTACGCGGCACCCTCTACAGTTCGCGGGCGTCGGGCAGACGACCGCGTTCATGGCGGGCCGTGATTCGCACCACGGGCCGCGTGAAGAGTATACGGTCAAGCCACCGAAGCATGATTTTTCCTACTTCGACGGCAACGCGCCCAACCTCTGGATCGATCGCTGCATCACCTACTTCGACCTCTACCGCGTCTCGCCGCACAGCTGGGTGACCATGACGTCGCTCTACATCGACAGCCATGCAGCGCACTGGTTCCAGGCGTACCGACAGACACATCGCTCGCCGACTTGGGAAGAATTCACCGCAGCCATCATCAACGAGTTTGCGTCGGATGAATTTGAAGTGGAGATGCATAAGCTACTGCAGCTCCGCCAAACCGGCACCGTCTCCGAGTATAGGACAGCATTTGAGGCTCACATGTATCACCTCCTCGCCTCGACGCGTCGCTCAACCCCAAGCTGTTCATCACGCAGTTCCTGCTGGGTTTGCGCGATGATCTACGGGCTGCGGTCCGTCTTCAGGAGTCGTCCAGCATAACACGCGCAACAGTGTTGACCAGGATCGTGGAAGAGGAGGCAGGCACGCAACGTGCTCGACCGCGGATCATTCCTGCGGGGCGACCACCACCACCTCCCCCACTGCTTCCTCCCCGGGTCGCGGGGGCGCCTTGGCCAGGGGGCTTGTAGTGCCCAACGATGATCTGGCACGCGAGCGGCAACTTCGCAAGCACTGCTGGGCCAATGGGCTCTGTTTCAAATGTAGGGATCGATACTCCCGCGATCATCGCTACAAACCGGCCACGCAGCTTCTCACAATTCAAGTCGGGGACTATGGTGAAGTGCTTAGCGACGACGTCGTGCATGCCCTAGATCTGCTTGACGCGCTGGCTGATCAAGATCCCGCACCAGAGTGCTACGTGCTCTCCATGCATGCTTTTGCTGGCACCGAGTCGGCGCGCACCATCCGTCTGCGCGTGCTCGTCAGCAATCAAGTCATGCTGCTCCTGGTGGACTCAGGGAGCACGCACAACTTCGTCTCCAAGGCGTTCGCCGAACGCGTGCACGCACCATCTGTACCAGTGCCAGCGGTGGAGGTCCGCATGGCCAACGGAGAGCGCATGACTTGCAACAGCATGGTTCAAGGGTTGAACTGGTGGATTCAAGGGCACATGTTCACCACCGACATGAGGCAATTGGATTTGGGGGCCTACGACGGCGTGCTCGGCATGGACTGGCTGGAGCAGTTCAGTCCGATGAGCTGCCACTAGCTGGAGAAGACTCTGACCTTTGAACACCACGGCGTCATGATCACCCAGCAAGGTGTTCGACCCAAGCAGAGTGAGAGGATGGAAGAAATCAAGCCCGATCAACTGTGCAAGTGGCAAGCCGGCAACGACATTTGGTACATGGCAGTCCTGGACTTGCCCCATTCACCGGAGCCGCACGCGACCAAGGTGCCACTAAGTGTGCAAAGCGTCCTGACGGACTTCGCCGGCGTGTTCGCCGACCCCAAAGGCTTGCCTCCACATCGTCACTATGATCACGCCATCACCCTGGTGGACGACGCGCGCCCCGCCAACTCGCGGCTGTACCGCTACTCGCCCTTGCAGAAATACGAGATTGAGCGTCAAGTCCAGGAGATGCTCCAGTCGGGCGTCATTGAGCACAGCATGAGTCCTTTCGTCGCGCCCGTGCTGCTCGTCAAGAAGAAGGATGGCACTTGGTGCTTCTACGTCGATTATTGCCGGCTCAATGACGCCACAGTCAAGAACAAATTTCCCTTGCCCACCGTGGATGAATTGCTTGACGAGTTGGCCGGAGCAGCCTTCTTCTCCAAGCTGGACCTCCGCGCTAGTTATCACCAGATACGCATGCGTGCGGGGGATGAGGAGAATACAACCTTCAAGACGCACCATGGCCACTTTCACTTCAAGGTCATGCCGTTCGGGCTGACGAACGCCCCAGCAACCTTCTAGTGCCTGATGAATGCAGTGTATGATATCTTAATCTTCAATGAGACATTGGAGGAGCACCTGGAGCACCTCCGCCTCGTCCTCGCCCTGCTCCAAGAGCACCAACTGTACGTCATGGAGTCCAAGTGCTCATTCGCCCAAGACAACATCTCCTACCTCGGCCATATCATTTCCAAGGAGGGCGTCGCCACGGACCCCGAGAAGACGCAAGCTATGGTGGCATGGCCTACCCCAACCACAGCGACGGAGCTTCGCGACTTCCTCGGCCTCTCCGACTACTACCACAAGTTCATCGCGCACTATGGCATCATCGCCAAGCCGCTCACTGGCTTGCTGACCAAGAAGGGCTTCGAGTGGACGGAGAAGGCGCAAGTGGCATTTGATCTCCTCAAGCGCGCAATGGTGAATGCGCCCGTGCTCGCGCTCCCAGACTTCGTGCGCCCATTCGCAATTGATATGGACACGTGCGACACCGGCGTCGGCGCGGTGCTGGCTCAGGAAGGGCACCCGGTGGCGTTCTTCAGCAAAGCCCTGGGCGTGCGCAGTCAGAGGCTGTCGGCATACGAGAAGGAGTTCATCGCCGTCATGATGGCAGTCGATAAGTGGCGGCCGTACTTGCAGCGGGGCCCGTTCACCATCATCACAGATCACACAAGCATATGCAACCCGCAGGACCAGCAGCTCGCCACTGACCTGCAGCACAAGGCCATAGCCAAGCTAGTGGGGCTCCAATTCAAGTTCCTCTATGGTCGCGGCAGCAAAAATGGAGCTGCTAACGCTCTGTCTCGCGTGGGCGCGACTCTGAACCTCGACGCGCTCTCCATCTGCCAGCCCGCGTGGGTTCAGGAAGTGGCAAATTCCTACGCCACGGACGCCGATGCGCAGGATTGCCTAGCACCTCGCGATCCACAGTTTCGACGACGACTGGTACGAGCTCTACAAGTGGCTCATCCGCAAGCAGGAGCGCTTGGGGATCGGCAAGAACACGACATTGCGCACCAAGATCATCAGCACTCTGCACGACAACGCGGTCGGTGGTCACTCCGGCGCCACGGCCACCTACCAGCGCGTCAAGAAACTTTTCGTTTGGGAAGGCTTGAAGACAGACATCACCGACTATGTGCAGCAGTGCCCAGTCTGCCAGCATGCCAAGCACGAGCAATCCAAGCCGGTAGGCACGCCCGCACCCTTGCTAGTTCCGACAGCTCCCTGGCGCGACCTCACCATGGATTTCGTGGAGGGCTTTCCCTCGTCGGAGGGCTTCGATTCGATAATGGTGGTCGTGGACAGACTAACGAAATCAGCGCACTTCAGTCCACTTCGCCACCCATTCAAAGCCCCTCGGGTGGCCAAGGTCTTCTGGGATCAGGTCGTCAAGCTGCACAGCATCCCGAGCTCCATCGTCTACGACCGCGATCGCGTCTTCACCAGCGCTCTCTGGTGCGAGCTCTTCGCCAGCGCGGGCACCAAGATGCTCTTCTCCACGGCATATCACCCCCAGACGGATGACCAGAGCTAACGCGTCAACCAGTGCATGGAAATGTACTTGCGTTGCACCGTGCACGAGGCGCCCCGACAATGGCGTCGATGGCTGCCTACAGCGGAATTTTGGTACAATTCTGTAAGGGCATATTTATCCCCAAGATGTTTTGGTGATTGATGACAATGCTTGTGCGGACTAATCGTGTGCGTTAAGTTCTTTTAGAGTTTCATCCATTGCCACGAGACGATTACCTCCCCTCGGTGTTTTATTCAAGACGGTGTAGCTCCTTCGTTTCGTTGTTGGTGGACTAGTTTCGTAGGAGTCACCGTACTATCAAGAGGGGATCCGCTTTGGTAAGGCTAGGGTGGAATCAACACATACACATCCTTATCACACCCGATGTTTTCCTTCCGCTTCATTGGAGCTACCTTTTCCCCTGTGTATGCTTTGTCCTGCCCCAGCAGTAGTACCGCGGTCCACAGCGGTAGTACCGCCGAAGCACCCCAGCGGTAGTACCGCTCTCCGAGCGGTAGTACCGCTTGTGGTCTTCGGCCGTAGTACCGCAGTGGTTCCGGGCTACTGTCGCCTCGATTCGAGACCGTTGTTTTTCGTGTCGGGTTTTGCGGTACTAAGTGCGGTAGTAGTGGTGGTAGTACCGCTCCAAGCGGTAGTACCGCGCCTACTCCCACGGTAGTACTGCTCTGGGGTCAGGACCCTGACCTCCCGTCAGCACGGCAGTACTGCTGGGTAAGAGCGGTAGTACCGCCCTCAGTGGTAGTACCGCCCTGCCCAAGGGTAGTACCGCTCTGTGCAGGGCTGTTCAGTGGGATACCGGTTGGATTGGTTCCCCCACTATATAAAGGTGTCTTCTTCCCCAAAGTTGACCTATCTCTTTCCCCCAAAGCTTCATTGTTGCTCCAAGCTCCATTTTCGCCCGATCTCTCTCCCTAGCCAATCAAACTTGTTGATTTGCTCGGGATTGGTTGAGAAGGCCCCGATCTACACTTCCACCAAGAGAAATTTGATTCCCCCCACATATCCCTAGTGAATCTTGTTACTCTTGGGTGTTGAGCACCCTAGACGGTTGAGGTCACCTCGAAGCCATACTCCATTGTGGTGAAGCTTCGTGGTGTTGTTGGGAGCCTCCAAGTGTTGTGGAGATAGCCCCAATCTTGTTTGTAAAGGTTCGGTCGCCGCCTTCAAGGGCACCAATAGTGGAATCACGGCATCTCGCATTGTGTGAGGGCGTGAGGAGATTACGGTGGCCCTAGTGGCTTCTTGGGGAGCATTGTGCCTCCACACCGCTCTAACGGAGACGTACTTCCCCTTAAAAGGAAGGAACTTCGATAACACATCCTCGTCTCCACCGGCTCCACTCTTGGTCATCTTGTGCCTTTACTTTTGCAAGCTTACTTGTGTTGTATCTATTGCTTGCTTGTGTGCTAGTTGTCTTTGCATCATATAGGTTGTCCACGTAGTTGCACATCTAGACAACCTATTTCATTGCAAGGTTTAAATTGTTAAAGAAAAGTCTAAAAATTGTTAGTTGCCTATTCACCCCCCCCCCTCTAGTCAACCATATCGATCCTTTCAATTGGTATTAGAGCCTCGTCTCTTTATTAAGGACTTTGCCGTCCGAAGAGTATGGTTTACACCAACGACGGTGTGGAGGAGCACTCCGGTGTGAATCCCATCTCGTCTTCGGCCAAAGGGGGAACCTCGGTCTCACGTGAGGAATTAAATGTGGCTTTAGACACATTCAAAACCTCCATGACGGCCGAGGTTAAAAACATATTTTTTGAATTCCTAGAAGGACTTAAGCTATCTACCTCGCCGATGAAAGTGGGTGATCCCACTAACAAGGTGACGGATGCTACCTCCGACAAGGGGGAAGCTAACAGTGAAAAGAGTCCTTCTACTAGTGGTAGAAATGGCACCGGCATCTTTGCCCATGTGGAACCCCCAGTGTATAGAGGACCGATCCCCTCTACTCATTTGAATCATGCCGGTCCTCCTCCTAAATATGAGAAACATGAAGATTTTGATTCTTGGGTTTATCGCTTCAAGCGTCATTTAAAACATGTGAATACTAACCTTTGGAGAATCATTGAAGAAGGTTTCTATCCTCATGACCCAAGCAACTTCACCCCTCGAGAAGACGTGGACAATCAATTCAATGAGAGTGCTCTCTTCATCATCCAAGATGCAATCCTTCCCGAAGATCTCCCTCATCTTCGACCTCATGTCATGGCTAAAGAAGCACGGAAATGTGTTGAGTCTCTCTATCGAGGAAGTGCTAGCATTCAACGCTCCAACTATGAAGTGGTGCAAGATGAAGCCGATGAGTTTGCAATGAAAGAAGAGGAAGAACCTCGTGAGCTCTTTCGAAGAGTGACCAAACTCGCGGTCGCACTCTGAGATCATGGGAGCAAGGACATGGATGACAATTGGATCAAGTGCAAGTTCCTCAAGGCCATGATGCCCTGCAACAAGGCCATGTCCTCCGTCATTCGTCAAAGACCGGACTTCCACTCCATGACCTCAGGTGAAGTGTTGGATGAGTTTGTTGCAATGAGCATCTTGGACAAGACCGCCGACAATGCGGTGCTCTTCTCTCAAAGGGCAAAGAAGCCCAATCTTGCCTTGAAGGCCAAGGTTAGTGTGGAAGAAGAAGAAGAAGAAGAGGAAGATGAGGAGAGCAACCCCGAAGACACGAAGTATGATTATCATGAGCACATGGCTCTTACCTCAAGACAATTTTGGAGTAAGAAGAATACAAGACCCAACTTCAATAAGAACAACTCAAGTGGCCTCAAGGGCAAGCAACGAGTTAGAACTTGTTTCAACTGTGGCAATGTGAGCCACTTCGTTGCGGATTGTCCTTACGAGAAGCGGGAAGACAATGGTGGCAAGATCATCCGAAAAGACAAAGCCAAGTCCTTCCCCAACAAGAACAACTTCACCAAGAAGACTCCTACTCGCGGGTTGGTGGTTCAAGAAGAATACCGTGAGGATGATGATGATGATGAAGATAGTGAAACAATGGCCATGGCATCCGTTGCCATTGTCACAACTCCCCGGGTGTCTCTCTTTGATTCCCCTAACGAGAACATCGCCGCCAAGTGCCTCATGGCTAAGGCCACCAACAAGGTAACCCCCAACATCAAAACCACCATTATTCCCAATCCTCCTTCAACGGATGACTTTGATAATGGTAAGGGGTCTAATGAGGAGGTAAATGAATTTGAGTCCTTCATGAGTAAGCTCAAGGGCAAATCCAAGAAGCACTTCATTGCTCTCTTGGAACAACTTGGTGAAGCCAATGACATGATCGAGGCTCACGAAGAAATCATCTCTAAGATGGAAGGTCATAGTCGTGACTATGCTGATGAGATATCGGATCTCTCTAATGCTCTTGAGGAAGAGCGTGGCATCATTTGGCTCTTGAGGAGTCACACAACGATGGCCATGCCAAACTAAAGAAAGATCTTGATCATGCTCTTGTTGTGTCTCGTGTTCTAACTTCCGAGAAGGCTAAACTTGGGGTTGATCATGTTAGACTCAAGGAGGAGTTTGATGTACTTGACAAGGCCCATAAGGTCTTGAAAGGTGCTCATGCAAACCTCAAGGAGTCTCATGCTCAACTCCAAGTTAAGCTAACCAAGGAAAAGGCCACATTTCCTCACATGGTCTTGATTGATAATGCAAATGCTACTAACCCATGTTGTGAGCATGTGCATCTCATGGAGGAGAATGTCAAGTTGAAGGAACAACTCGAGAAAGGTCTTGTGTCATGCATACAAGGCGAGAAGAACCTAAATGACCTTTTGAGCAATCAAAAGGAAGTTGTGGGCAAGGAGGGAGTTGGGTTCTCACCCAAGTCCAAGAACAAGAAGAAGAACAAGGAGAAGAATAACAATACCAATCGACCTCCCCCTCTCAAGCAAACCTTTGTGAAGGAGGGAGAGGGTGCTCCTAAGGAGAATAATAACAATGCGAAGAGTGGTGATGCCAAGGAGCGCAAAGTCATCTCTCCCAACAAAGCCGGCGACTTTAACCCCTCTTATGTGTTGTGTCGTGCTAGTGATGGGCATGTTTATGCTAAATTTGTTGGTTCTTCTTATGAGTACATTGAATGGTCTATTTGGGTTCCTAAGACCCTTGTTACTAACATCAAAGGACCCATTACTCAATGGGTACCTAAAACCAAGCATTGATCTCTTGTAGGTGTTTTCTTCCGGTGGGGGATCATGGTTGCTCGATAGTGGAGCAACAAATCATATGACCGGGAGCAAGGACTTGGTGGTGGACGTGCACAAGATCCCATCTATGCCCACCAATGTTGAATGGGGTGATGCCTCACATTCTAAGGTATTGGGTCTTGGCAAGGTTGTCATTTCTCATGATCTAACGATCGAGAAAGTCATGCTTTTTGAGTCCCTTGCGTTCAGTTTACTTTCCGTTCGTCAACTTGCACTCATGGGCTTTGCCACCTTCTTTGATATTGATATCGTGGCCCTCTTGTGGAGCAAGACTCTTAAAGTAGCCTTTGTTGGGCATGTCGAGAACGGTCTCTATGTGATTAACTTTTCGGAGCAACCCACTAAGACAGCGACATGCCTAATGGCTAAAGTTGATGTGGGATGGCTTTGGCATCGCCGTTTAGCCCACGTCAATATGAGATATTTGCAAAGTCTTCTCAAGGGGGACCATGTTCATGGACTAACGAATGTTAGTTTTGCCAAAGATTGTGTTTGCAGTGCTTGTATCGAAGGAAAGCTTCATGAGACGGCTCACCCTCCCACGACTATCATCTACTCGAAGAGACCCTTGGAGCTCCTGCACATGGATCTCTTTGGGCCTCCATCTCTTTGGGCCTCCATCCTTTGGGGGTAGAAAGTATTGCTTGGTGATTGTGGATATTATTCAACATATGCTTGGGTATACTTCTTCAAGAGGAAGAGTGAGACTCAACAAACCATCATCGACTTTGCAAATGAAGCTCAACGTCAACATAATGCGAAGATCTTGACAATAAGAAGTGACAACGGCACCGAGTTCAAGAACTACACCTTGGATGAGTTTCTTAGTGATGAGGGGATCAAGCACCAATATTCTGCACCATATACCCCTCAACAAAATGGTGTTGCGGAGAGGAAGAACCGGACGTTGATGGATGCAGCAAGGACCATGATGGCGGAGTTCATGTCTCCATACAACTTTTGGGCCCAAGCCATCAACACTGCATGTCATGCATCCAATCGGCTCTATCTCTGCAAAGGCTTGAACAAGACTCTGTATGAGATACTCACCGGGAACAAGCCCAATCTCAAGTACTTCCGGGTGTTCGGGTGTAAGTGTTTCATTCTCAAGAAAGGTGTTCGTTTGTCTAAATTCGAGGCTAGAGCTCATGAGGGCATATTTGTTGGTTATGCTACAAACTCTCATGCTTACCGTGTTCTCAACAAGTCCAACGGACTCATTGAGGAGACGTGTAACGTGGAGTTTGACGAAAATAATGGCTCCCAAGTGAAGCAAAGTGGTACTTGTGATGTAGGTGATGAAATTCCTCCCCAAGCCATAAGAAGAATGGGTATTGGTCATATTCTACCCACTGAGGAACCCCTTGTGGCCGAAGGAGAAGGACAATGCTCCACTCTAGTGGAGCCTTCACCTACTCAAGACCGACACGCTTCCGAAGAACAAAGTGTAGGCCCTCAACCTCGGGAACAAGACCAAGGGCAAGATCAATCTCAAGATGGTGGTGAACCTCCACATGATGCCCAAGGTCAAGTTCTCCCCTTCGAGCAAGTTCAAGATCATAAGCAAGCTCAAGATCAAGAACAAGCTCGTGACGACGCTCAAGATGATCAAGTGAACCCTCCTCCTTCCACATCCGAGGAGGAATTAGAGCGTCGCGCCGCGAAGATTGCTTCCAAACTCACCACCAAAGGTCATCTCATGGAGAATGTGGTTGGAAGCCTAAGAAAGGGGGTAAGCACTCGTAGACAATTAGCAAACTATTGTGAACATCACGCGTTTGTCTCTTGTGTTGAACCCCATAAGGTCTATGAGGCGCTCAAAGACTCGGATTGGCTCAATGCCATGCATGAAGAACTCAACAACTTCGAGTACAACAAGGTGTGTAGATTGGTGCCAAGGCCTTCGGGGAACCATAACATCATTGGAACCAAGTGGATCTTCAAGAACAAGCAAGATGCTCATGGGAACATCATTCGCAACAAGGCAAGATTGGTAGCACAAGCCTACTCCCAAGTCGAGGGTATCGACTACGGTGAAACCTTTGCTCCCGTTGCTCGCCTTGAATCCATTCGTTTGTTGATTGCTTATTCTTCCCATCACAACTTTAAGTTGCAACAAATGGATGTGAAAAGTGCTTTTCTTAATGGTCCCATTAATGAGTTGGTTTATGTCAAGCAACCCCCGGGTTCGAGGATCCTTACTTCCCGGATCATGTGTATCAACTTGATAAGGCACTCTATGGCCTTAAACAAGCCCCACGTGCGTGGTATGACCACCTTACCGAGTTGTTACAAGATCGTGGATTTGAAGTTGGGCTAATCGATCCCACTCTTTTTACTAAGAAGGTCAAAGGGGAGTTGTTTGTGTGCCAACTATATGTTGATGACATTATCTTTGGTTCTCCTAACAAAGCTTTCAATGAAGAATTTGCCGCTCTCATGACCTCTAAGTTCAAGATGTCTTCGATGGGAGAGTTGAAGTTCTTCCTTGGTTTTGACATCAAACAAAGAAGAGAAGGAACCTTCATTAACCAAGCCAAATACACTCAAGACATGCTAAAAAGATTCAGTCTAAGTGATGTCAAGCCGGCTTCTACTCCAATGCCCACCAAGTGCCAACTTGACATTGATCCCAATGGTAAAGCGGTGGATCAAAAGGTATATCGCTCCATGATTGGTTCCTTGCTTTACCTTTGTGCATCTAGACCGGATATCATGTTGAGTGTGGGGATGTGTGCACGGTTTCAAGCCGCACCAAAGGAAAGTCACTATGTGGCGGTCAAGCGAATCTTTCGATATTTGGCTCATACCCAAAACTTTGGCTTATGGTACCCAAGAGGGGCAAACTTCAAACTTGAAGGATTTATGGATTTCGATTGGGCGGGTGACAAAGGGGATAGGAAGTCCACCTCCGGAGGGTGGCAGTTTCTTGGGTGCTCTTTGGTGAGTTGGTCTTCCAAAAAGCAAAGTTGTGTATCTCTCTCGTCCATCGAAGCGGAATATGTGGCGACCGGTAGTTGTTGTGCACAACTTTTATGGATGAGGCAAACTTTAAAGGAATACGGTGTCATTTGTGACAAAGTGCCTCTTTGGTGTGACAACGAAAGTGCCATCAAGATTTCTCTCAACCCGGTGCAACACTTCAAGACGAAGCATATTGAGATTCGGTATCATTTCATCCGGGATCACATTAGGCGAGGGGAGATCGAGCTCAAGTATGTCAACACTCATGATAACCTTGCAGATATTTTCACGAAGCCCTTGGATGAAGCAAGATTTCACGAGTTAAGGCATGAGCTAAATATCATTGATTCAAGAAATGTGACTTGAACCCTTGCACACCCCACCTCACTCAACTTGGTGTCTAGCTTAGATGTAGGCATGGACATAGGGGGAGTGTTATTCTCTCAATGAACTCTCCCTCCCCCCATTATGCATAAAACGATCAACTCTTTCACATCAGCCATTTTTTATGGTACTTGTGCTTCAAAGACGAGTTTTGGTCATGGGCCCAAGGAAAATTCTTCGCGGTGCCATACCAATTGACTCAAACATAGGTGGCTCCGGCCACCGCCCTCTCTTGAGAGAGGCCAGAGCTCGCTCTGTTTCGAGTAGTTGTTTTTGTAAGAGTGGGTTCTGGACCGTTGTTAGTGTGTGTGTTGCCTTGTTGGTCTTCTCTTTCCCTTAGCCTTGCTTGCTCGTCTCTTTGGTGCTTTAGCCGCTTGTCTAGAAGCCGTTTTGTTGCTGAGCGGTACTACCGTTGGTGGCGAGCGGTACTACCGCTCCGAGCGGTACTACCGCTCTCCAGCGCGGTACTGCCGCTGTGAGGCGCGGGCAGGGGGTTATATCGGGGGCAGGGGAGTTTCTTCTCCCCCATACCCATTCGCACGCCCCCTTTCTCTATTCCTCTCTCTTCAGCAACTGGCGCCGCGGGAGGCCTCCAGCGGATCTCCCTCTCCGGGGTGTTCCTCTCCATTTCCTTCGGTGGAGTCGATCCCCACCTTGTCCTCTTGCCATGGATGCCGGTATTGCCCCCGCTCCCTTTTTCTTCTTGTCTAGATTTCCAATCTAGCATCTTAGGGGCAATAGCAGTTGCATCTCTAGATTTTTGGCCAGATCTAGGCTTGAGTAGGATGGAGAATGATTCTAGACAGTTTGGATTGGTGTTTGGTTGGAGTATTTTTGAATTTGGTAGGACGGTAGTGCCGGATCTGACCACGGCAGTGGGAAACTGATGTTTCCCCGTCTCGAGCGGTACTACCGCTCTCTCCAGAGCGGTACTACCGCTTGGAGCGGTACTACCGCTCTCTCCAGAGCGGTACTACCGCTTTGAGCGGTACTACCGCTCGCGGGTCATGGTACTACCGCCCTCTACCAGTTTCCACCATGCTCTTACCTCTCAGTGATCTTTTTGCTCGTGTTTTGGGGCTTATGCTCGTTCTTTCTGGTTGTTTGCATGTTCTTGTGTGTGGTTCCAGGTGATGAGGTTCCTGAGCATCAGGCTCGTCGTGTCAACCCCGGTCGTGCCACGTCTAAGCGCTACTGCACCACTGAGTCTGTCGGAGGTTCTTCAGGTGCAAGATCTAGGTCTTGAGTCTCTTGTCGGCTTTCGCCCCCACCGTCGCACCACCGCCACTCACAAGCAAGCTCTATGTCCCTACTGCACCTTGAGGATCAACCCTGAGACGAAGAAGGAAACTTATGAGCTGCCTGCCTATCTGGATATCCTTCACCGTATCTTCAGAGGGACTCTTTTCCCTCGTATCAGGAATCTGGATATGGTTCACTCCTATCTCGTGGGCATGCTTCTCTTCTGCCAGCGTGAGAAGGGACAGAACACCAGAGAGTCCCTGGATATCTCTCATGTTATGTGGTCTGAGCTGTTATTTGCTATCTCAGAGCGCAAGTGCCCGACATATGGTCCGTTCATCATGCTGCTTATTGAGAAGGCCTGGGATCGTGTCTATCCCCAGGTGATTCTAGAGACTGGAGAGTTGGTCTCTCACGACGTCAAGCGTCTGAGGAAGAAGGATAACTGGGGCACTCAGGCCCCTAAGACTGGAGTTCCTTTGTCTGCTACTGCCATGGAGACCGAGGAGGAGACTGGGGCTGAGGCTGAGGATGATGATGATGATTACGTGCCTTCTGAGGCAGAGCCCTCTTGGGCAAAGAAGCTCAAGCTCAAGATGAAGAAGCTGTTCTGCATGGAGTCTCACGGTTAGTACATGACTCATGTGGCTGAGAAGAAGGCCCGAGGTCGCCACAAGGAGCTCATGCGTCAGTTGGGTGCTACAGTTGTCAGTGGATCTGAGGACCAGCTTACTGAGGAGGAGGAGTGGATTCAGCAGCACTGACCGTGGACCGATTCTGATGCCGAGCACTTCCCGACTGACGACGGTGGCGCAGATGATCCCGCTGAGCTCTGATGTGGGTGTCCCTCGTTTGCTATCACCTGGAGCCGTAGCAACACTCCCTCTCCTTTTTGGTGTCTCGATGCCAAAGGGGGAGAGAGTTTAGGGATTTGTGCTTTGTGTCTTCCGTCTTTTGTGTTTGTGTTTTTCTCGCAATTTGCTTTATTTGGTTTGCGTCACTGAGACCTTTGTTCCAGTCATATGGTGTGAGACATATGCTACCTTATGCTACCTTATCTTTCCAGTATCATTATCTATGTCACTATCTAGCTTATGAGTTGCATGCTTATCCTGTTAAGTTATCTATGCTATTCTCATATACCTTGCCTAGGTGGTTGGTCTCTAAAATGTAGGGGAGCGTTGATCCTAGTATTTGTGCCGTGCAGTCCAAAGCACTTATCTAGATAGCACACATCTAGGGGGAGCTCATCTACATTTTAGGACGATGGGGTTTTTGCGCTTGTCCTATATCTCTCATATTGTGCAAATCCCGTATTGTCATCAATCCACCAAAAAGGGGGAGATTGTAAGGGCATATTTATCCCCAAGATGTTTTGGTGATTGATGACAATGCTTGTGCGGACTAATCGTGTGCCTTAAGTTCTTTCAGAGTTTCATCCATTGGCACGAGACGATTACCTCCCCTCGGTGTTTCATTCAAGACGGTGTAGCAACTTCATTTCGTTGTTGGTGGACTAGTTTCGTAGGAGTCACCGTACTATCAAGAGGGGATCCGCTTTGGTAAGGCTAGGGTGGAATCAACACGTACACATCCTTATCACACCCGATGTTTTCCTTCCGCTTCATTGAGCTGCCTTTTCCCCTGTGTATGCTTTGTCCTGCCCCAGCGGTAGTACCGCGGTCCACAGCGGTAGTACCGCCGAAGCACCCCAGCGGTATTACCGCTCTCCGAGCGGTAATACCGCTTGTGGTCTTCGGCCGTAGTACCGCAGTGGTTACGGGCTACTGCCGCCTCGATTCGAGACCGATGTTTTTCGTGTCGGGTTTGCGGTACTAAGTGCGGTAGTAGTGGCGGTAGTACCGCTCCAAGCGGTAGTACCGCGCCTACTCCCACAGTAGTACCGCTCTGGGGTCAGGACCCTGACCTCCCGTCAGCGCGGCAGTACCGCTGGGTAAGAGCGGTAGTACCGCCCTGCCCAAGCGGTAGTACCGCTCTGTGCGGGGCTGTTCAGTGGGATAACGGTTGGATTGGTTCCCCCACTATATAAAGGTGTCTTCTTCCCCAAAGTTGACCTATCTCTTTCCCCCAAAGCTCCATTGTTGCTCCAAGCTCCATTTTCGCCCGATCTCTCTCCCTAGCCAATCAAACTTGTTGATTTGCTCGGGATTGGTTGAGAAGGCCCCGATCTACACTTCCACCAAGAGAAATTTGATTCCCCCCACTTATCCCTAGTGGATCTTGTTACTCTTGGGTGTTGAGCACCCTAGACGGTTGAGGTCACCTCGAAGCCATACTCCATTGTGGTGAAGCTTTGTGGTGTTGTTGGGAGCCTCCAAGTGTTGTGGAGATAGCCCCAATCTTGTTTGTAAAGGTTCGGTCGCCGCCTTCAAGGGCACCAATAGTGGAATCACGGCATCTCGCATTGTGTGAGGGCGTGAGGAGATTACGGTGGCCCTAGTGGCTTCTTGGGGAGCATTGTGCCTCCACACCGCTCTAACGGAGACGTACTTCCCCTTAAAAGGAAGGAACTTCGGTAACACATCCTCGTCTCCACCGGCTCCACTCTTGGTTATCTTGTGCCTTTACTTTTGCAAGCTTACTTGTGTTGTATCTATTGCTTGCTTGTGTGCTAGTTGTCTTTGCATCATATAGGTTGTCCACGTAGTTGCACATCTAGACAACCTATTTCGTTGCAAGGTTTAAATTGTTAAAGAAAAGTCTAAAAATTGTTAGTTGCCTATTCCCCCCCCCCCCTCTAGTCAACCATATCGATCCTTTCAAACTCGTCAGTCCATTCCTCCATAAAATGCTCCCCTTTCAAAGCTCTCTACGACGTCGAGCCCAACCTGGGCGCCATGGCACTCTGGGACGACAAGACGGTGCCCATGATCGATGGTGAGCCCTGGGACCGGGGCGTGCAAACGGCACGGCTGCACGATCACATTCTCTGTGCCCAGCACAGGTTCAAGAAGCAGGCTGATCAGCATCGCACGGAGCGCTCCTTCGAGGTGGGCGCTGTTCTCCTCAAGCTTCAGCCCTATGCGCAGTCGTCGGTGACAAACAGATCCTGCGCCAAGCTGGCGTACAAGTACTTCGGGCCATTCTCGGTGATCGACAAGGTCGGCAAGCTGGCGTACAAACTGGAGTTGCCAGCAGACAGCAAGATCCACCCAGTCCTCCACGTATCCCAGCTCAAGCCATTCACCCCCAACTATACACCGGTCTTCTCCGAGCTGCCACGACCCCAGACCTCGTCGGCCACGACGACGAACCGGTGGAAATCCTGGAGCGGCGCATGGTCAAGCGTGGCAACAGCGCCTTGGTGCAGGTCAAGGTGCGCTGGCGCAACGACGAGATGGCGACGACGTGGGAGGACTATGACACCCTTCGCCGCCGTTTTCCACAAGCCCCGACGTGGGTCGCACCACCGGCCGACGACGAGGACCAGCAAGCACAACTTGAAGACGACGCCCGTTCTGAAGGAGTGGGGAATGTCACACCTGCATCACTAGGAGATGATGCGGTGGACGCGTGATGGTGGGACCCCCTCTGCCATGTGGCATGGACCCACCTGTAAGGCAGGTTGCCAAGTGGAGCACGGCTATATAGCCAGCTGTAGGCCAGTAGGCAGGGCAGGCAGGCGATATGTGTGTAGTGATAACTCTGAACTCTCACCTAATCTGTACCTCCTCCCTTGGAAAGAAGCTTCTCTCCCAAGTCTCGATCTCATCCCCTTTCCCCTCTCGATCCGATCCAGCATAGATGAGTTTGTGACACTTGCTAATCTCAGGGGTTGTCTTGTACTATGTGCTGTGTGCGACTGTGCGTTGAAGAGAGGGCAGATGCTTAATTTCGATGTCCTTGTTAATCAAAGTAGGAATAGTGCTAGCTGTGGCTGAATTATTATTTTAGGATGGCAAGGCAGCGCAACTTATGGACATTATTTTAGGAGCTGCAGCTGGAATGGGAGTGGAAGCTGAAGAAAGAGCAGAAGGTATATGCTTGGCTGAGATCCGTGTGGACTGTGCTATCAGAATGTAGTGATCTGTGGTTTTTACCGTTGCTAGGAGCTAGTTCAATCCTAGGTTGAAATTATTTGTTGTGTATGATCGTTTATGGGGCTGGGTGTTCTACTTGCAGGCAAGAGAGAAGGAGGGGGAAAAACTCAAGGCGAAGCAAAAGGAAGTGTGGCTAGGCTCCAGGTTGCAACTTCGTCGTCAGATGAGTTTGGTGCTTAGTTGAGATGGTTTCGTGCTGATCTTGGTTCTTCTCTCTCTGTAGGCTCAAGCTACTTCGGAAGGACAGGACCTAAGAAAAGTGTGAAGAAGCAAAAGAAAGCCGCAGAGGACGAACATCCTGAGGATTTGGTTGATCCTGCGACCCCAAATGGGGAGAAGAAATCTCTTGCGCCTCAAATGCCAAGCAATATAGCCCAAGCGCATCTGAAAAATCGTAATCTGCTAGTTCACTCCTCTCCAACTTAGGATTCATTCATAGCATCTGGAACGTTCTCCATTCCTTCTTCATAATGTTGGTGGTATGCCTGGTGGGAGTCAGAAGGATATGTTGGGGCAGACCCTGCAAGCTCAAAACTACCCTTTGTTACAGTAAGTCACTAGCATCAATCTCGTTAAATTCATGGCGCTGACCTGAGTTAGCAAACTGTGTCTTATGGAATCACTAGTGTTTGTCTCCAAAAAAAATATAACATAAAATTTGCATTTACTGCCAGCAGAAGTTCGAAGTTATTTTATTTCAGGTCCACCTCCGAATGTGACTGGAGCGCTTCACATAGGTCACACACTTACAATGGCTATAGAGGTATTCATGGTCATGCTTTCAGAGATGAGAGACCTATATGCCATTTTAACACTGGTCATTCCTGACGCAATAATTTTAATCTCCTCGCTTTTCTTACCAACAATGCAGGATGCTATGATATGCTGGTGGAGAATGTCAGGCTATAATGCTCTGTGTGTCCCAGGAGTGGACCATGCTGGCATTGCTACACAGGTCTGTATTGTAGCTTTGGTTCACTATCAGCTGAAGTTCATCTTTTGGAAAACATACTGATAGTACAATTGAGTTCCTTATAACTTCTTTGTTGGCACTTGTTGTCATTCAACTTATGAAACATATGTTCACACACCATGCTAGCAGTGTTAGTTGTCGATGTGTGACGACTAAAATAAAGCTTCCAACAGTGGATTTAGGTCCTACTAGTGTATGTTATGTTTGCAATCTGAGCAAATAATTCCACCAAAATATTTGCGACAACTTTTGCACCTATGAGATAATTCACACCGTGTTACTGCCTTTAGTGGTGAACTTGCCATTTTGCATGCACTAAAATAGAAGAAATGGCCACATAGATATTTTAGTTTCAGTAAAGATTTGGCAGAATGATGTACCTTCTCTTTATCAGATTTTTCCTTTTAGCTAATGAAATTAAATAATTTATGATGTTGAACAGATGTAATTATTCTGTAGTGACTTCAACTTGCATTATCCTTTGTGAACTAAGCTAGCACTGTAGACTCTGTAGCTCCGAGTTTTGTTTTCTTTGCACTTCACATGCGCTTGGAGTAATGAATTTGATTTAACAATCTGTTCTCTTAAGCCAGGTTGTAGTAGAAAAGAAGCTATTGCGTGAAAAGGAGCTGGCAAGGGACTTAGGCTGTGACAAATTCATATCTAGCACTTTTTCCCCTTGACACATGGCCACTTAAGCTTGTCTTTGTGGAGCCATTGACTCATGGCAGCACTCTTTGCTTCATTGCGATGCTGCCAGAGCCGTCTGGTCGCTGCAACCTATAGAGATCTTCCAGGTCTTGAACGAGACTACGGAGCCGGACGCCAAACGTTGGATTTTTGCTCTAATTGAAGCATTACCATCTGAGGAGTTCACTCAGGTATTGGTCACTCTTTGGGCCATCTGGTTCGCGCGAGGGCAAGCCCTCCATGAAAATATCTTCCAGAGCCCAATGGCCACGCATATGTTTGTCGCAGAATACATCCGAGAGCTGGCTGAATGCAAACCGAAGGAGGCGATCCGTCATGTTCAAGCTGCTCCCAACAACCGGACGAGATGGATATCAGGGTGGATGGAGCAGTTAACAGAGCCAATGACGAGGGCTCCTACAGCGCTATATGCAGAGACCAGAGCGGGACGTACCTGGGATCATCAGTTATTAGATGTGTTGGGATCACCGAACCAACAACATTGGAGACGCTGGCTTGTCGTGAAGCAATGGCCCTAGCACTGGACCTCTCACTAACTCATGTGGTGAATGCTTCTGACTGCAAAAATGCGGTGCAGGACATAAATCTTGGCACCGGTGGAATGAACGCGAGCATTGTGAAGGAAATTAGAGCTACTGCTACTCAATTTCATAGTTGTGTCTTCATCTTTGAAGGCAGAGTTTCGAATCAAGAGGCACATAGCCTTGCTAAGCATGCTTTCGGTCTGGATCCGGGGCGCCATGTGGACCTTAATTGTATCCCTATGAACATTCTCAATTAATAAAGCAAGTGTGTTTAGACTAAAAAAAAAAGTTGCATACTTCCGTTTCCCTATCTTTATTTATTCACCCTTCTCTGGTGTACACCATGAGTGCAGTGGTGAAGGAGCAATGATATCCGACAGACGTGAAGCATGTTGCGCATATCGGTTGGGATAGCCCAACGGGGAGTGCTGCTACTTCTCCTAGCTGGGTACATACCTGACAGAATTCGGAACAGTGCTGCAGATCTCTTGTGACCCACTGCCTGGTCGATAATCCTCATTAGTCATGGCTTAGTGGGAACCTGAAATAGTCTAAACTCTCCTTAATTTGCAGATGAACGGCATGAAGGGTTCACCGGACTTTCTGTCGTTGAACAATTTCGGACCATCTACAGGAACCTCCTAGACTTCTCAAGGTATATTCAGATCTTCAGTTCTTGCAGTGGTGCACATGTTTTAGCCCCAATTGCTTCTGTTCCATCATGGGAAGAAGATCTAGTCTTGTTTTTATTTAGTAAGATAATGTCTTGTTTAGTTATAGTGGCATGTGTAAATATGGAAGGGAACCTGCTGTTGATTGTCCTAGGGGCGTGCTGTACTTTAAAATGATCTAGTGTCCAATTGAAAGAAGTTCACTCTTAAAATTATTTTAGGAGTTGATCTTTATGTACTGACATTGTACTGCCTGCAGAATATTAGTGCACTAGGTAGATGCAGGGCTTGACCATATATGTTATGTCTGTTTTACAGTTCAGCACTGCACCAAGAGCTTAAGCAATGCAATCAATCAACCCTTTCTTTGATGCCATTTATATTGTCTTATTTACTCTTTCTTTGAATGGAGTAGTTTAACTTGTACTGTGATGGTTGTCAAACAAAACATACACTTATGAATATGTACAACAAAACATGCACTCGTGAATATTTACAACAAAACATACACTCGTGAATATTTATAGAACTAAACATACACTTGTGAGTACTCATTCACTAGTGCAGAACCGGCCTTTAGTGCCGGTTCGTAACGGCCTTTTGCCAACAGGCACTAAAGAGTGGGGACTAAAGCCCCCCCCCCCCCCTTTAGTACCGGTTCGTCACGAACCGGCGCTAAAGTGACAACGTGGCACGAGCCAGGCCTGTGTGCGCGTAGGACATTAGTACCGGTTGGTAACACCAACCGGTACTAAATGTTTGGGGTTTTTTTGGCTTTATTTCCCATTCCATTTTTTTTGTTTGCCGGTATTTCACGATACTACAAATTGTACACGTTATGCATATATATAAATAGATTTTCTCATACGTAGCACCGCATATATATACACATGTATATACATATACAATTTCTCCTACATATGTTGCCTTGGTGCCTCCGGAGCACGATGACAAGTGGTTCATGGGGGCGGTAGCAGGTAATAGTATTCTCCTTTGGGATCTATGACCTGGTCGAGCAAAAATCCGGCTATTTCCTCTTGAAGTGCTAGTATGCGGTCCGATGGTAGGAGCTTATCCCGCACCTCTCTGAAATGTTAAGAAGGAGACCAATATGCATGTGTATTAGTTGTGTGACTAGATATCGATAATGATGTGAATAGTGTTCTGACAAACGTACTCAGTCCTGTCTATCAGATCTGCTCCTTTCGGACGCCATCATGCGAATGTTCTCGCAAACGTAGAATGCACACAGATTATTCTCTGACCCCTGCTTCAGGGCCTTTACGAGAATGGAATTGAATCAGATAATGATTAATCAACCATGATAATTAATTAATTAATGATACTGAAACAAGAATTAAAGAGATGGTAGCTAGCTAGTACTACTTAATTACTTACCTTTGGTCGATGCCAAAACAACTTTTTTGCCCAGTTGCCTGGAGTCACCTTGATGAACTTTGCCCATGCCCTGCCCGCCGACAAAGAAAATTAATAAAGGAATTATTAAATAGTTCATATCAGGAAATGACGAACTAATAATAGGCCGAGATATAATTAATAATGATTGAAATTACCTGTTGACTATCCCCTTCACGGTGATGTAGTCTTTATCTTTTTTACTTAGTGAGTCTAGTAATTCAACTTTTTCTTCCTCAACTTTAATGTCTAACAAGATCCACCGCCAACTGCATGCGCACACGTTTGCATGTCTTAATTAAGCCGGCAAAAAAAACAGAATTTGTAGTACAAGACAGTGTGACTCATGGGAAGTTGTAAGAAAGTAGTATATCTTCGTTGGTATTGAGGCGCTTCAAGAACTCTAGCATGCTTTCCTCTACACCTGCTTGATAAACTGGAAGCTTCCATATGTACTCATTAATGGTATTTGGGTCAATGAACCCAATGCCATAGCGTCCAAATTTTTTCATTTCATACATCTTCATCCTGCATATAATACCACAGAAAAGAATATAGTGAGTATAATTACATGTAATGATTGATCAAAATTATCACTAATAACTAGCTTGAGACTTAAATTACAGAAAGAAATCACTTACAGACAATAGCAACTGACGATAGACTTGTCGAGTGCGTCTTGATTGTACAACTGAAATAGTTCTGAATACTCAACGGCCAGAGCTTTCTCATGGTAATAATGATCATGCTTGACACTCACCATGAGGGACTCTCGATTGGAAATCTTGGTAATGTTCATGTACCATTGATGCAATTCATACATTCTCGTTGGGAGGTCCTTGACCTTGTCTGGATGGACCAAAGGTTGGCCCCGGACATATTTCCATTTTATTTCCGATTCTCTAAGCGGAGACATGGGCTCGATTTCAAGGAGTTGTCCAACAGAGATCTTGAGCATTTCAGCCTGCATTATATGCTCCTCCGTTATTACCACATCGCCCTGCTGGGGAACGCTAATGGTTTGCCCACAATAATATTTGGCGCGAGTACTCCTCTCATGTGTTGTTGGCACAACAAGCGGGGGGATCGCTTGCGCCGCCTGTTCTCCCAGCTGGGGAACGGTTTTCCCGCATTTTTTGCCAGCTGCTTGTTGGCTCGAGCTCGAGCTCGCTTCCTTCTGTAGCCGTGCTCGATATAGCTTCCTGATTTGACGCTCATAGTCTGAGTCAACAGGCTTGGGAGCTGGTGCTCTAGCCATACAAATGAAGTGGTCAATCGTTTTCTCAGGCACTTTCTTCTTTGGCGGCGGTGCCGGTTTCGGTCCAAAATGGGCGTCCACTTGGGTCTGCACTATGGCTGCATTTTGCTCCTCGGTCATGTCGTAAGGCCTCTAAGGAAGAGGAGCGAGGCTTGGACCATATTTATATCGCTTGTCTCCGCCTGTACTTCTTGTACTACCTCGACTCGTACCGCTACGCACCATAGCTGCGGCGTATCTCTTCTGCGATTGCTGAGACAGCGGAGACGGCTGACGTGGCTGACGCTGTGCCGGACTTGAAGCAGGAGGAGTGGCCTGACACTGTGCCGGACATGAAGGAGGAGGAGTCTGCTCAAGCGTTCGGGGACTTGGAGGAGGTGGCGGACTTCGAGGAGGAGTTGGCTCACGCGTTTGTGGGCTTGGAGGAGCGGGAGTCTGCTGACTCGGTGGCGGGCTTCGAGGAGGAGTCGGCAGACAACGCGGTGTCGGTGGACTTGGAAAGATGATGCAATCCTTTCTCCATAGGATGATACGATGTACGACCTCTCCCAGTGTGCGCTCGCCGTCACCTCCCAAGATGGCACCAAATCATTCTGTAACCTTGGTATGATTTCTGGATCGATTACCTTCTGAGAGATGGCATTGAGGAATGCACATAGCTTCACAATGGCTAATCGAACGTTTTTCGGTAGAAGCCCCCTCAATGCAACCGGAAGAAGTTGCGTCATAATCACGTGGCGGTCATGATACTTTAGGTTATGGAACTTTTTCTCTACCATATTTATTATTCCCTTTATATTCGACGAGAAGCCAGACGGTATCTTCATGCTGAGCCGGCATTCAAAGAAGATTTCCTTCTCTTCTTTGGTAAGAGCGTAGCTGGCCTGACCCTGATGTATGCCGTCTTTTCCGTGCATATGTTGCTGGTCCTCCCGTGCCTCTGATGTATCTTTTGTCTTCCCATACACGCCCAAGAAGCCAAGCAGGGTCACGCAAAGATTCTTCATCACGTGCATCACGTCGATTGCGGAGCGGACCTCTAGGTCTTTCCAATAGGGCAGGTCCCAAAATATAGATTTCTTCTTCCACATGGGCGCGCGTCCGTCAGTGTCCTTCGGAACAGGTTGTCCGCCAAGACCCTTTCCAAAGATTGCCTTCAAATCCTTGACCATATCATGTACATCAGCACTAGTAAGGTGGCGAGGCTTCGTCCGGTGATCCGCCTCACCTTTGAAATGCTTGCCTTTCTTTCTTATGGGATGCCTGCTCGGAAGAAATCGACGATGTCCCAGGTACACATTCTTCCTACAACTCTCCAAATATATATTGTCAGTATCATCCAAACAGTGCGTGCATCCGCGGTATCCCTTGTTTGTCTGTCCTGAAAGGTTACTGAGAGCAGGCCAATCATTGATGGTCACGAATAGCAACGCCTTTAGGTCAAATTCTTCCTGTCCGTGCTCATCCGACGCACGTACACCTGTTCCGTTCCATAGCTGTAATAGTTCTTCAACTAATGGCCTTAGGTACACATCAATGTCGTTGCCGGGTTGCTTAGGGCCTTGGATGAGCACTGGCATTATAATGAACTTCCACTTCATGCACAACCAAGGAGGAAGGTTATACAAACATAGAGTCACAGGCCAAGTGCTATGGTTGCTGCTCTGCTCCCCAAAAGGATTAATGCCATCTGCGCTTAGACCAAACCATACGTTCCTTGGGTCACCTGCAAACTCCTCCCTGTACTTTCTCTCGATTTTTCTCCACTGCGAACCGTCAGCGGGTACTCTCAACTTTTCGTCTTTGTTACAGTCTTCTTTGTTTTAGAACAAACGTTTCAACCATGGTATTATAGGAGCATACCACATCACCTTGGCAGGAATCTTCTTCCTGGGGAGCTCGCCCTCGACATCACCAGGGTCATCGCGACTGATCTTATAACGCAATTCACCACATACCAGGCAAGCGTTCAAATCCTCGTACGCACCGCGGTAGAGGATGCAGTCATTAGGGCATGCATATATCTTCTGCACCTCTAACCCTAGAGGGCAGACAACCTTCTTTGCTTCATACGTACTCTCGGGCAATTCGTTGTCCTTTGGAAGCATATTCTTTATCATTACCAGCAACTTTCCAAATCCCTTGTCAGATACACCATTCTCTGCCTTCCATTGCAGCAATTCCAGTGTGGTGCCCAACTTTTTTTGTCAGCTTCGCAATTCGGGTACAACAATTTCTTGTGATCCTCTAACATGCGCTGCAACTTCTTCCTCTCCAAATCACTTGCGGAGTTTCTCTTTGCATCAGCAATGGCTCGACCTAGATCATCAGCGGGCTCATCTGATGCCTCTTCTTCAGCTTGTTCCTGCATTGCCGGCTCAGCTTCTTCCTCCATTGCTGTATCATCGTATTCAGGGAACCCATGGCCAGGATAGATGTCGGCGTCCTCTTCTTCTTCATTGTCTTCCATCATAACCCCTCTTTCTCTATGCTTGGTCCAAACATTATAGTGGGGCATGAAACCGGACTCAAATAGGTGGACGTGAATGGTTCTTGACGTAGAGTAATTATGACCATTCTTACAGCCAGCACATGGACAAGGCATAAAACCATCCGCGAGCTTGTTTGCCTCAGCGGCAAGCAGAAAAGTATGCACGCCATTAATGAACCCGGGAGAGCATCGGTCATCATACATCCATTGTCGGCTCATATCTTCATTATACACAACACCGAATAGTCCAAATTAATACAAGTTCATACATAAAGTTCATATACAACACTTAATTAAATGCAACATACAAATAACTCTCTAGCTAAAGAATTTAAATGCAACAACAAATGCGATCAAGATTGCAACTAAGGTAACAATTGATCCAACAGCATAATGATACCAAGCCATACTATCAATGGCATATTTTCTAATTTTTCTAATATTCAACCTCATTTTCTCCATCTTGATCTTGTGATCATCGACGACATCGGCAACATGCAACTCCAATTCCATCTTCTCCCCCTCAATTCTTTTCAATTTTCTTTCAAATACTCGTTTTCTCTTTTAACTAAATTTAACCTCTCGACAATAGGGTCGGTTGGATTTTCCGGTTCGCATACCTCCTAGATAAAAATATCTACGTCAACTTGATGGGCATAATTTGTCATAAACATGAAATGCAACAACTAGTTTTAAAAGAGAATATACCACATCCGAATCATAACAAGGACGAGGGCCGACGGGGACGGATATCAAAACCATGGCACTATGTATAACAAACAACGTACGGGTAAGACAATTCACTAGTAGAAAAACACCTAATAGTCCCGGTTCGTAAGGGCCTTTAGTCCCGGTTCATGAACCGGGACTAATGGGTCGTTAGTAATACCTCAACCCATTAGTCCCGGTTCAAACACAAACTGGGACCAATGTGCCTCCACGTGGCCCTGTGCGCCGAGCCCAGTCAGGGGGCCTTTGGTCCCGGTTGGTGGAACCAACCGGGACCAAAAGTCCATGTTTTTTTGGAAAGTGGCTGCTTTAGGGGTTTTGGGGGTTATTTTTAGGTTGTTATATTAGCTAGCTAATAGAGAGAAGTGTCCTCTCTTATATCTTTGTCCTTGGTTTACCAACGCTGCTGCTATATATGTTCATTTTACCCGCTGATATAATAACTCATGCATGCTCGCATACATCAGCATATATAATAACAAGTACTCGTCCTACTAATCATGCATCATCATACAACTTCTACTCGTTATTAATAATAAGTCATACGATCATCATCCTCATAGTCATCGAACCCAGCCCTACATAATTGTTCTTAGCACATGATCATCAGTATCAGGTAGGACCTAAACACCCTTAAGGTAAAATAGCATAAAACAATATAGACCCTGACTCTCCATTAAGAAGAATGGCGATCATCCTGTCTCCAATTTTTGCCCTTCGCTGAACTTTGCTTCCAAGAAGCTCCTTACGACTGTCCATACATTTTTTCCATTCTTTGATTGTCATGTCTCCACTTCTTTTAGAAACCCGGTATGGACAGTTCAGATTCGTAGGAAGACCTGGTTGTATGTTCAAAACATGAAGGCTACCGTGTGTATACATCAGATGAGGCACACAATCATTCGGGATTATCGGTTGAAAAACATAGTAATGACTTCGTAGTTAGCAATGATATGATGTACTAGTTTTAGAAGTGTGCAAAAAGATGCACGGATGTCGTAATAGTAAAAAATCTTACCAGGGTATCTCCATGGTAGTGACCGTAGTTCAACACGTGCACTAGTGGCACGTATTGATCATAATGTTGAGGAGTTCGATTGTAGACATTGTAATTCTCAAGATCAGTACAAAATGCGACCAGATGATTTTTCTCCTGATAAGTTAGTTCGGAGCCTTCGGTGTAGTAGGTTCTGTCTACCATCTTCCGCACATTCTTTGAAGAATGAAAATAAGCTGTCAATGGAGAATAAGTTGTCAACTATTTTGAAATAAACAATATAAATTACTTAATAACTATGTTAAGCTCACATGGGGGAAGAATTGGAGGTGTATCCACAAGGACGAAAATCGTAGGTCTCTCTTGCTTGATTGTAGGATCACCAAGATCCATGGTGACAAGCATACCCTCATCAAAACCATACATCTTGCAAAGTGCTTCCCAATTTTTGCAACCAAAATGGGTTACACTCTGAGCATTGTACAGCTTTACTTGAAAATCCACACCATGATGGGTACTTAGGATAATTTTTTTGGTTTCGAAACTTTCATGGTCTTCAAAACCCATCCTCTCCAAGACATAGCTTCTTGCAAAGCATGGGATAAGCTAGTCGAATTGGAAAAGATGAAAAATATTGTCATGATTAAAATAGTTGAAGTCATGAGTAATTACGAAAAAAAACTATTGTCGTCGGTTGCGTACCGTATGAACATCGAAGGTATCCTCGAGCTTAATGCTGAAGCGACGATCTTCGTCCAGCTCAATGAACCTGCCGCAGATACCTCGGTCGTCGTGGCACCAGTCGCACTCCCCCGGGCGGTTTTCGTCGTCCGAGTACGACATTTCCGGCCTATATGTTCATAATTCAAATATTAAACTAGATTAATCACAGGTTGACTATCGGTGATGTACGTAGCTCCTCCTTTCATTCCCGAGTGCATTATTACATCAAATTGTCTGGCACACGGGAATGAAGGAGAACTTATCCAATATGAGCATTCAATAAGCAAAACCAAATCATAAAATAAGCAAAACCAAATCATAGTATTCAAATTAGCATGCATTTAATAATTATAAGCAAAAGTACATCATCTCTTGGTGTCCGTACATCGTCGAATGTTATCACTAATATAGCATCACTAATATAACTAGAACCGTAGCGCCCGACGGGTATCGACGTGGGCGGTGGACACCCAAAGATAAGGAACCATCACAGGATCATAGCTCCAGTGAGATCCCTGGAGAACCTGCCAGGTATTGTCGAACCTGCCCTCCAATGCAACCATGTAGCGACGGACGTGCTCGTCCTCCTCGCTGACACGGTGACGTACCACCTCCGCGGTGTCCGGAAGCCTCGGCACTGTCACTGGCCCACGCGACCGCCACCAAACAAGGATCGGGTCAACAATGGGCTGCCTCCTCATCAACCTACGTCCCCCGGAAGGTAGCACCTCCCAATACCAGCCCGGCGGAGCCCAGTCCCGAACATGGCCCTGATCAAGCAAGCCTCCACCGCCGAGTCGACGACGACGAGGATGCGGGATAGGCATCGCCGACGTTGATGCGGGAACTACTTCTATATATAGTTAAATAAAGTAGTTTTATTAATTAAATCAACTAGCTAGTTCAACTACTAAACACTTACTATAAATAAATAAAGTAGTACTTACTAAAAACAAACTACTTCTATATATAGTAAAATAAAGTAGTTTATTAAATCAACTAGCTAGTTTAACTATATATGAAGCACTTACTATAAATAAAATAAAATAGTACTTATTAAAAATAAACTAGTATTTTTCTAACTAATTATATTAAATACTTTCTCTTCTTATTTTTTTCATTTTTTTAAATACGTACTATAACAAAAAAATCATTAAAATTATATAAACAACATTACAACAGAAAAAAATCATAAAGATTCTATGAACAGAAAAAAATCATAAAAAATTGACATATTCGATCTTTGCATATATATGATAAAAAATCTATGAACTACACATCTAAATTACTACACATCCAACAAAAAAATCTATGAACTACAAAAAAATCTAAAAAAAATATAACATAATCTAACAAAAATCATAAAAAATCTAACAAAATCTAACAAAAAAATCTACAAATAGAAAAAAAATCTAACATAATATGAACACATTAATTACACAATCTAAATTACACAATATGAACTACATATCTAAAATTACACCACATCTAATCTAACAAATAAATCTATGAACTAACAAAAAAATCTAACATAATATGAACAAATTAATTACACAATCTAAATTACACAATATGAACTACATATCTAAATTACAACAAATCTAATCTAACAAATAAATCTATGAACTAACAAAAAAATCTAAAAAAAAATCTAACAAAAATAAAATAAAGTTGCTCACGGCCGGCGATGGCGAGGTGCAGCAGGGCGGGCGGCGACGGCGTCGGGGCGGCAGGGCGGGCAGCGGGGCGGGGCGGTGAC
>NC_041383.1:121522326-121523055 GCF_002162155.2 Triticum dicoccoides | reverse complement strand
TCTTTTCGGCAGCCCAAAGGGCGGGAAACGAGGACCTTTGGTCTCGGTTGGTGGCTCCAACCGGGACAAAAGAGGGGTATTGGTACCGGTTGGTGGCACAACCGGTACCAAAGATGGATATTGGTACCGGTTGGCTCCACCAACCGGTACCAATGGATCCGGCTAATTTTTTATTTTCTGCAGCTGTTTTTTAGTCCCACCTCGCCAAGCGAGAGGCACTCGCAGCTCTTTATAAGCCCTGAGTGCAGAGACGATGAAGAAGAGGCTCAATGCTCACCTGCACGTTGGTTAGCTTCAAGCCTTGAGGAATAGGGGTAGACTGCACAGAGCTATGTGTAGTGCAGTTGACACTATTCCGAAAGGCTTGAAGCAAATTAACGAGCATTGCGCCTCTTTTTTATCTTTAATGACTTATTTATAATAGTTGTGATTAACTTAACTAAAAAATGAGCATAGATGCTTATTTTTAATGACTTATTACAACTCAGAAATAAGAAAAAAAACTGTATAAAAAACTACTCAGAAATAAATAGAAGCAAAAATAGTTGTGATTAACTTTACTTAAAAAATGAGCATATATGCTTATTTTTAATGACTTATTACAATTCAGAAATAAATAGAAAAAAATAGTTATGATTAACTTAACTAAAAAATGAGCATAGATGCTTATTTTTAATGATTTATTACAACTCAAAAATAAAACAAAAAAAATAAATATAGCAGAAAAGA
>NC_041383.1:121475067-121521625 GCF_002162155.2 Triticum dicoccoides | reverse complement strand
AATGAGCATAGATGCTTATTTTTAATGACTTATTATAACTCAGAAATAAAAAGAAAAAAAAAATATAGCAGAAAAGAAAAAAAAACTATATAAAAAACTACTCAAAAATAAATAGAAGCAAAAATAGTTGTGATTAACTTTACTTAAAAAATGAGCATAGATGCTTATTTTTAATGACTTATTACAATTCAGAAATAAATAGAAAAAAATAGTTGTGATTAACTTAACTAAAAAATGAGCATCTCCTCTTATTTTTAATGACTAATTACAACTCAGAAATAAAAAGAAAAAAATAAATATAGCAGAAAAGAAAAAAAACTATATAAAAAACTGCTCAGAAATGAGCATAGATGCGCTTATAGAGAAAATTTAACCTAAATTCGTAATAAATTTCTACTAATTTCAGAGAAATTCATATGAATTTAGATTAAATTTTCTGTATAAGGGCATCTATTTTCATTTTGAGAGGAGTTCAACAAAGGAAGAGAGGGAGGGGCTTATAAACCGGTATGATTCTCCTTCGGTTGGCGAGGTGGGACTAAACTCTAACCGCAACGAGGGCCAACCCTTTAGTCCCGGTTGGTGGCCTGAACCGGGACTAAAGGGCAGCCTTTGGTCCCGGTTCAAGCCACCAACCGGGACCAATGGTGGTGGACCAGGAGTGAGGCGCATTGGTCCCGGTTCGTCTAACCAACCGGGACCAAAAGGTCCAGACGAACCGGGACCAATGGCCCACGTGGCCCGGCCGGCCCCCGGGGCTCACGAACCGGGTCCAATGCCCCCATTGGTCCCGGTTCTGGATTGAACCGGGACTAATGGGCTGACCTGGCCTGGACCATTGCCCCCTTTTCTACTAGTGATTATACGAGTAACTATATATCCAAATCACACAAACATCAATTTGGTAATGTAAAACATTCATGAACAAGAGCCTCACTACAAGGTGGTGCCGGCGACGGGACGGTGCGGGCGATCGACGGTGGTTACGACGGAGATTTAGAAGGCACTAAGTAAACCACACCTACATATGCAAACTAAGTGTTATTTTTGACCTCAAATTGCATATAAATCAAATACTAGCAAATATAATTCCTCCCAAATTAATCACTATACAAAGCATTGCAAGAGCTAATCTAGCAATGAGAGTTCAAAGGACAAAGTTGCTAACCTTTCTGATCATTTGAATGGATGGGGGCCTTCAAATCTTGACAAATTTTGGGCAAAATTTGTGAGGAGCTCGATGAAGAGAGGGGAAGAACAGAGGAAGTGAGGGGAAAGGGGAAGAACAGAGTGACTCGGGTGGACGAAGGGTTTATGTACGTCGACCTTTAGTACCGGTTTGTGCCACGAACCGGTACTAAAGGTGTTGGACGGGCTCCAGACTGACAACATCCTGCCACCACTCTCTTTAGTACCGGTTCGTGGCACGAACCGGTGCTAAAGGTTCGCCATGAACCGGTACTAATGAGAGCGGCCGGCTAGCCGTTGGAACCGGCACTAATGGACACATTAGTGCCGGCTCAAAATCAAACCGGCACTAATGTGTCTCAGATTTACCCCTTTTTCTACTAGTGATTGTTTGTTCTACTATCACTGTTACTCCTAGTTAACTGAACTTGAATTCATACAGCTGAATTCATACTGCATGCATCGAACTTAATATTCTTTGTGCACACCTTATCAACTCTAGCAACTAGATCATGCCAGCTAATTTGATTGATCAACTCTAACAACTAGATCATGCCAGCTAATTAATCAACTCTAGCAACTGCACACCTTATCAACTCTAGAATTTTTTAGCAGGAATGTAGGATAGCTTTTTCTTAGCATGGCTAGTTCGATTGATCAAGCAGGTAGTGAGATAAATAATGAGAACTGATCAAGCATGGAACGTTACTTCAGATTGAGCAAGTAAAATACCATGTGAGTAGTCTCAAATATTTTTCTTGAGTAGAAATTAATCTTGAGTATACGCCAATAGTTATACATAGAATGTTGTGAAGAAAAAAAATATCGTATCCCACTAATCAGATCTTCCAACTATCTGTTTCTTCTCAGCCATGCGAAGGAAGTGAAGAAACCATGCTCCACAACCAGAAGATAACAAAACATGCATGTCTTAGGTGATGAGATCAGCTTATAATTCAGAATAAAAATGATGCAGAAAGCAAATGAAAGAAAAGCCTTGCTCCAGGTATCCAACAAGCCGGAGTACCCATCTAGCCTGGAAGTTCAAGTGATCAAACACAGGTTACCAAAGGTATCATTTCAGGTCTATTACATCTACACTTTTGCATCTGGTAACTCAAGGCATGGAGTACTTGTAAACTTATCATTTCAGGTTCTTTACAATGCTTGCAAACTGACTTAACACTGAACACTGCATGCCCAGCATTCATCTTCCAAAATCCTAAACTTCCAGGCTTGTGACAAAACACTATTGATATGTGATCAGCAACATTAATTCTAGATAAAGTATTTCTGTGCAAAATATCAGTGCAAAACTTAACGCATTTCTGTGAGTACTTGATGCATTTTAGTTGATCTTCAGGTTCCCTTAGGTGGTGGTAACTTCTGTGAGTACTTGATGCATTTGAGTGGTGCTTGACCTGAGACAACTTGAATATTTTTTTTGGCTCCTGGCACCTGACGACATACTGATAGTGTTATCTTCCACTTGAGTATAATTTCTACAAGTAATTGATGCATTTTAGTTTGCAAAGTGTTATCCTTCTCCGTAGATGTTTCAGTTTCTCGAATTGGAGTATAAGAGCCTGTTCGGACTCCCTCCTGCTCTCCAACTCCGCTCCGGAGCGGAGCAACATGCAGTGTTAATTTGGGGAGCTGCTAATATGGTGCTCCACCCGCTCCGCTCCGGAGTGGAGGAGTGGAGGGCTACCGAACACAGCCTAAGTTTGATAAAAATCTTGTACAGGACAGAGAAGAGCTGGAGCTCCTACTCTTGTACACGACAGAGAAGAGCACGGCGAGGAGGGGCCTGGAGCACAGCGAGGTCACGCGGATGATCGTGATCTGGGGGCCCGGAGCTGCGGATTTGGAACTTGAAGGATGTAGTTGCAAATCAGTTCAAATTTCTTTCCTCGGCGCGACACTGAGTAGCTAGCTAGTGAGCTGAAGGTCAAGTGGTCTGGCCTGATGCATCCAACTAACCAAGAAAGTCGTGCTCATTGGTTCTGCTACTAGTTGCAGCACTCGTGTCATGACAAAATCCATGGAGAGCTGGTGTTCTTGTTTCAGTAGTGTAGCAAGTGCATGTTGTGCTTGCTGTAGATTCCGTTTTTTTTAGTCTGGTACATGAGCAGTTAAGCTTGTAGCAGCTCAAGTAGAGATTCAATGCTGGTGTTGTGTTTCCAGTAGTACATATATTTAAAGGTAATAATAAATTAATTAATAGAAAGATGCAATTCCTGGCAACTTTGTAAGCCTTTTCAACTTTAACGAGCATTGTGTCGGGTGGCCAGTTAAAAATGTTAGACATACAAAGACTTACACGCTTTTACACGCTCCTTTCATCTAACAACCAATCACAAACCTTCCCCCCTGATTTTCAGGGGGGGGGGGGGGTGGGCCGCCCCGCTCACCTATTGACCAATCAAGGTTAACCATCCTGTAAAAGCCTGTAAATCGTTTGTATGTGTAGCATTGCCGGGTGGCCAGTAGTCCAGTACCAACAAAAAAACAACTTCAACTTTGAAGCCGTGTATATACGTGACAAGTCTTGTCCATCTTACATAGTATAGCAGCAATCAAAGATGTACAGTAGAAAACTAATGAGCAAGACGAGTACGCTAGCTCCGGCCCAGAAAGAAACAAACACATATGCAATTATGATAAATGGTATGCAATTCACCGATAAAGAGAAATTACTCGATACATAATGGCAGGCAGAGTGCAAACCAAACGTACAGACAATGTTTGAACACACATCCATGCAAGGGAGAACTAATATAGCAGATCCAACAAACATAAGTGGTTTGAGCACACATGGAGCATATCCCACGCAGGGGAGAACTAATATGTAGTAGATCCAACAAACAGCTAGGATCATGGGTGAAGATTAGCAGCGTAAAGCCCTCGTAGCGATGCCACCACCGTGTCCATCGTCTTCTGCCTTGCCAAGCAACCGATTTATTTTCAACTCCTGTCCTGTATACAAATGGCCATTTTTGAATAAGCAATCAGGGTAATTGGTCTATATATATATATATATATACTTACCGAGTATTAGTAATAATCTAATCGAGGGACTTACGGTTGATCTTCATATGTGGACGACCATGCGGGTATTGATCTGGTGGTGGGCAGTATTCCAGATCAAAACGCCTTCAACCGTCTTGTTCTTGCCTTGGTATTCGCCGGAGACAAGGAAGATCTGCTTGTCGCCGGGATTGCTGAATTCAAGCGTCCGGGGCGAGACGTTCACTTTCACCGAGGGGTCCCTCATGTACACAAAGAGGTAGTACGTCTCCCCTCCATCTGCCGGCCCAACTCTGGTGAGCGTCCGCTGAACCGTGGTGTTCGCCGGCACCACAATGCTTGGGTAGTTGAGCTGGAAGCCCTGAACGCCGGCGGGAAGGGTGGAGCAGTTCAGCCCCTGATCGCCGATCAGGTCTTGTATGTCATCGTGGGGGCCGGCGAGCACGTTGCACAGGAACGCGCCGTAGTCCGTGGCGTTCATCTCGTAGACGAGGCCGGGGTCGGCGGCGGCCTGGGGTGTGATGTGACCGCCGCCGATGTCGAAGAGCGAGGCTCTTTGCTTCTGCTCGTCGAGGATGACATCCCCGACGTTGTCGTACGCGGAGGCCGTCGTCACAATGGCTGACCGAAGGGCCGCCGGTGACCAATCGGGGTGGAGCCCCTTCAGCAGGGCAGCCACGCCGCTGACATGGGGCGTGGCCATGGACGTCCCGGACATGAATACGAAAGGCCTCTCTGTCTCGATCCCGGCGGCGAGGATGTTCAGGCCCGGCGCGAGGATGTCGGGCTTGAGGACGGACGGGTTGGAGCTGGGGCCTCGGCTCGAGAAGTAGGCCGTCATTGGTGCCCCAGCAACGTCGACGAGCGTGCCGCGGAACGACACCTGCGCCGCGGCGTCCGGAAACTTGCAGTACTCCCTTAGCTTCTGGCCGGTGGTGAAGGGCACCTGAACCGTCGGAACACCGTCATCCTCCAGCAGCAACGTGTGTCCCGATATCTGATCGGAGACCGACACCACATGCGCCGCGCCTTTATTGTACAGATCCTTGGCGACGCCGGAGGGTAAGTCGTCGCAGACGACGATGTGCCCACTCGCGTTCTGGGTGCTCACGCCCAAGCATCGCCGGTCGGGGCAGTACAGGGGGAAGTACCTACTGGAGCTGACCCCCTGAATCAGCGCCTCTCCTTCCAGGATGTCGTCGTCGTCGAGCACTATGTCGGCGACGATTCGGCGGTCGACGGAGCCGGCGCCGACGGTGAAGTACCAAGGCGCGTCGTTGACGAGAGTCGACGGGGACGGGCCCTTGTTGCCCGCAGCAGCCACGACGAGTACTCCCCTGGAGACGGCGCGGAACGCGGCCAAGGTCACCGGGTCCTTGTAGTCCGGTACTGGGGGCACTGTTTTTTGGCCGAGGGAGACGGAGATTATGTCTACGCCATCTTTCACCGCCGCCTCAAACGCGTCGACGATGGCATAGTCGGGGCACACCGTGGGACTGGGACGGCAGACCCTGTAGATCGCAAGGTGCGCTGCCGGAGAGGTCCCGGCAGCCGTCCCGGCGGCCTGGCCGCCTCTGAAGTAAGAAGCGTTGGGAACAAAGTTCCCGGCGGCAATTGATGCGACGTGCGTACCGTGGCCCACTTTATCGTCGGGGCCGTAGCCGTCGCCGGCGAATGACTTGGCACCAATTATCTTGTTGTTGCAGCGGAAGCCGAAGGAGTTGTCGCAGTCGCCCCGCCATTTTTCCGGCGGCGGGGGCATGCCGCTGTCGTCGAAGGAGGGGTGCTGCCAGTGTGCTCCAGTGTCGACGACGCCTATGATGACACCTTTTCCGTAGTTGGAGTCGTCCCAGACGTAGCCGGCGGACTTGGTGAGCCCGAGGAACTCTGGAGTTCGAGTTGTCACGGGGTACATGTTGCCCGCGAGGAACGACCGGCCGAAGCCGGCCATCCTCGAAACAGCGTCGAGCTCCTCCCCTGTGAGCAAGGCGCAGAACCCGTAGAAGATCGTTCCGTACGAGCTGACGAGGCGCCGCCTGCCGTCGTCGGTGAAAGCGCCGGGAAGGAAGGATAGGTGCCACTCGCGGCGCGCCTCCTCGCTCATGGTGAGGTGCGCGCCGTCCGGGCGTGGCCTCAGGAGCACTATGTACGTGCTGTACTCTGCGGGGCTGTGGCGGGACTGGGGTGGAGGATGCTGGAGGGCAGCTGCGGCGGTGGATGGTGGGTTGGAGGTGGAGAGGAGGAGGAGGAGGAGCATGGTGGCGGTGGCGGCGGCGAGCAGGGGGAGTGAAAGCGCCATTGCAGCGAGCAGAGCACGACCCTGTTGTGTGCCGGCCTACCCAGGTACTCCTTGTATTTATATACGCGGAACTTGGAACTGCAAGAGAGTTCGCGCGCGATTAGACAAGTAGACGTGACAATGGCTTGCATACGTGCCATGCATGGTCAAGGAAGCTGGCCTGGTGCACGCGCAGGTCTAGGACATCAAAGAGTGTCGCGCCCGGCCGGTTCCGTGGCCGTGGTGAAACGCTGGCTTCGTCTGTGGCGGCGCGGGCTAGCTGTGCCGCTGGCCCGGCCGTGGCAGTGCGCCCGAGCCGGCTCGCGCGTTTAGGACCGCGGGTGGCAACACGGCCATGGTGAGTGCGCCATCTTGGGACGGCGATGCTGAAACTGGGTTGAGAAATAGGATGACTTAATTTTTTCCTTTTAACAAGAAAGAATATGGAATGGAGCCTCAGCGATTTATGCGGAATGTTTCATCTTAGTAGGCATGATTGGTTCAGTGCACTTTTTACACTGTAATCGTGAAGCAAATATGGTGACACACAGCCTAGCTAAGTATGCTTATGATAGTAATAGCTCATGTAATTGGGTCGATGAACCCCCAGATTTTCTAGTTCTTGACCTTGCAAATGGTGTAACCTTATTACAAGTTTAATAAAGCAGTCATGATGGCATTCTCTCTCTCTCTCAAAAAAACAAGGGAAATATGATGACTTTGTTATGGCTAATACAAATTGTGCTGCTGCGCTCTTTCTATATTTGCCACAAGGATGCACGGTTACAACATATCACTAGTAGAGTGCCCGTGCGTTGCCACGGGCTCTTGAAATATTTTACCAGAGTTATATGTTAAATTTCACACATACAAACAATATTTAATAACTGAAGTCCATTATTGCAATGTAATTGGATAACATAAAAGAAAAATTAACGACATGTCCATGTAACAAACTGAGTGATGTTCCAACTGAACATCTATTACAAAACTATTAATATCTAGATGATGCGCTTAAGAAATTCTTTAACAATATTGGGAAAGTTTCCTCTAGCTTCATTCCCACGATGTTTTAGCAAGTATAATAAAAATTGCTTCCTCAATTCATACCCATCCTACAGAAACAACACATGTAGTTAGTATGACAAATTCACGCCGAAGGTCTTAAAACATGTAACGCACAATACTCATCGCGCAAATCGGCTTGACCAATTCTTTACCGTTCCACCAGAGCATAAAATGAAATATAAAATAGCCAGACACATTCCTGCAAAAATTTAAATTAATAATATAAAAATTATAGTGATAACAAAAGTAAATATTCTTGTTATGAATTCATTACCCGTCTACACTCGTTGGAACACCGAACGGAAATAAACCTTGCCATTTAGGTATATCATAATTCCAACCAGGCATCTTTATTTCGAGTGCTTGTTTGAAATCCCTTGCAAATTTTTTTAATTTCAGTGATTGCCTCAAGTTTTTATCCTCTGACGATTGTGATGTTTGAATAGGATCCATAATATATAAACGACGTGCCTCTTTGTCGATGACGTACAAGATGTATCGGTCGGTGAATGCATAGGGAAGATAAATCTACAAGTGGAGCTATTAGAAACAACAACAAACCATGATAACGATAGACAAAATATTTTATTTACCTTATTGCAAGATGAGATGTCGTTCTCCATCCCAGGCCAGCTATCAAATAATGTTGCCAACGTCTGGATAGTTTCCTTCTCACAAAACTTCTGACCTCGTGTTGACTCTAGCATCATGGACTAAGTAAAAGAAGAATATTTTTAAAACATGTTGATACTAATGGCACATAGAATGAAGAGTTTCGATAACTTGTACAAAATCGTAGATCCATGTAGTGTATAGGAGGGTCTGTGAACAATACTCCCTCATCACATGCTAGCATATGCACGACGGTGTTGAAGCAATCATTGTCCATAGGCTGCTCCATCTTAAGTATGCACTGAAGTTTCTTAAGACTTAAGCTCTTTGGATCGGGTGTGCAGCTCCAGACTCATACCTTCCTGTAATTTGGATGGTAAGAAGAACAATGATATACATTCGCACATTAAATATTGATACATGATACTTACTCCAAACACCCGGCATCATCGATCGACATGATGTACTTGCAGAGGTCAGCAAGTATTTGACATTGGTCCGTGGGAATGATAGTGATTGGGGCAGGACGTTTGTCTTCGACTACGTCAGAAGGATTATCCAGGATCTCGAGATCAGAATTAGCTAAAGTTTCTTCGTTGACATGTTGATGGTATATGGGACATCCTTTTAGCTTATTAAGCTCTGAATCGAGCAAAATGACTGCTAATTTTTGACAGAAATGTTTCATATCCTCCTACAAAAATTGTATACAAAACAATTATATAATATTTTCAGATAAAATAACAAGATAATGTATAAAAATGAAATACCTGGGTGAATTGGTCTGACAGTCCATGTGATGTCCAATATTCCATATAATTTAGCATAAACAATTCACATGATACGCTATAATATTATCTTTAGAATATCACACAGAGAATCAAATAAACAAACCATTTTAACAATTGCTTACCCATCGGTTTGTATTGCCTCCTGAACTTGCTCTTCAACCGTCCATTTTGTAACATTGAGATTGAGCCACTTATCACCTCTGATAAACTCCGGACTCTGCTCTGCAAATTTCAGCCATTTCTCGAGCCCCCATAACTATCATATGAAAAATGTTAGGGATGAAGTCAAACAAAACAAATGTTAAGATGAGTAAAAAAATAGATAGTTACCGTAATAGCAAGGTCATTGCGTTTGACATTCTCACCAAGTGAGTCCAATACTGGGATCTCTTGTTTTTTGGCATTAGCGACTGCTAGATACCAATGGTAGCCCGACATGTTAATCGGAATGAATAACTGGTGTAAATATCATACAAATCACAGTCACAATTAGATATAATTATTAATAAATCATTAGACATATGAACTAAATAAAAACAATCCATAATTATATGCATGGATAACAAGACAAAAACTAACCATATCTTGCTGTAAATAAGTATTAACATGACGCACGATGCGACGATATTTTGATGGGTCGATGTCTCTTTCACCGTCTTCTTTTATCTGGCCAGATACAAACGTGCTAATAATGTGTACCTTTTCACCCGCTCTGTCTTGTAGATGGTCGTGAGCAAGCATGCAATATATGTAAGCATTTATCACCTGTAAACAACATTTAGAATATATTTATATTTTATGATATTATATAATGTTCATATTATTGATTACAAACTTTGTGCAATTGGTCTTACACGGTCATGTAAGAACATATCATTTTTATAAGTCATTTCAAATCGTCGGTTGCTAACAAGGCATCTCCAGTGTCCACGAACTGGGTATTCTTGGGGGTAGACTTTATTGATTCGATGTCTGTAATATCTCTAGGGGTACAAACATAGTCTATCAAATTCATAAAAAGTGAGACAACTTAGTAACAAAAAAATGAGCAAAGTTAGTTGAATACAAAAGGCAAGATCACAAAAATAAGATCGATAATAATATAAACGTATACCTTGTGGGATAACATGCAAATTAGCATCTTTTTTGGTTTGTTATGAGATATAACCTCTTCGACGTTATTATGTTGTGAATATCCGGTCCCTTCCAGCGACATTGCATCTGAAACCTCCATGGATTCTTTCTGTGCATCTCCAAAGTCCATATCCATGTCTCCTATATTCTGATAAAACAAGAATATAAATAGACCATTCATATTATCATGTATAATATACATACAGAGTAAGTTTAGCTATATGCACCTCTTCTGGTGGTGTTTCAGTGCGGACTGTCATTGTTACATCATTGCGTATGTCGGAACCCATCGCTTTATATCTATGCTGAAATATCAATAGGATTTTTTATGCATCATATAATGTGAAACTAACACAACTATTTTATCTGTGATGAAAAATGCTTTTGATTATATTAGAAAAATATCCAGTTCAAATCATTTTACTAATACCACAATTCAAGTAAACAACAAACTATAATGTTCATATATATAAGTAAGTGGTCATCTGAAATTGCTTAAATGATTTTTAATTAATAACATATGCTATTGAAATCTTGCGGAGCGACCTATTAAGTATCAAACTTATTTTGAAAAACTCAAAAAATGCACAGTGATGATAAATATTGTAATATAAGTTGAACAATTTTTTAATACAGTTCTCAAATTTTTGTAATATACACTTAACCAATTTCAAAAACACAGTTGAACAATTTATAATAAATGTTGAATAAGTTTTATATATTCACTTAACATTTTAAAATAAATGTTGAACAATTTTGTAATGGATGATGAACTATTGTAAAAAACCATGAACATTTCCTTAATACCGTTGAACACTGTTGTGACATGCAATGAACCCTGTATATTATAATAAAAATGAAACAATATAAATAAAGAATAAAAAAGTATAGGAAAAAATATAAACAGAAAAAAAAACTTAGAAAAAGGAAAAGAAAAACATTTTATAATAAATTCAAACAAAAAAGAACAGAGAAAAAGGAAAAGAAAAACATTTTATAATAAATTTTATAAAAAGAATTTCGTTTGTAAAATACACTTAAGAAATTTAAAAAACACAGTGTTTTTATATTCACTTAACATTTTATAATAAAAGTTGAACAATTTTGTAATGGAAGATGAACTTTTCAAAAAAAAAACATGAACATTTCCTTAATACCGTTGAACACTTTTGTGACATGCATTGAGCTCTGTATATTATAATAAAAGTCAAACATTATAAACAAAGAATAAAAGAGTATAGGAAAAAAATAAACATAAAAAAAGAAAAACAGAGAAAAATTAAAAGAAAATAAACAAAAAACACAATGATTATATATTTTTGTAATATAAGTTGAACAATTTTTTAATACATATTTGAATTTTTTGTAATATACAGATAACAAATTTTTAAAACACAGTGATTATATATTCATTGATCATTTTTTAATAAATGTTCAACAATTTTGTAATGGATGATGAACTTTTGAAAAAAACCATGAACAATTCATTAATACTATTGAACACTTTTGTGACATGCAACGAACTCTGTATATTATAATAAAAACAAAACAATATAACTACATAATAAAAAAGTATAGGAAATAAAATATAAACAGAAACCCAGAAACAAATAAAAGATAAAAAGGAAAACAAAAAAACAAAAAAAAACCAGGCCCGTGTGGACGGGCCTGTTGCGCGGCCCGCCACCACGGCCCACCTGGCACGCGGCAGCACTAAAGCCACACGCAGTCGCCCGTTCCCGTCCCCCGCTGCATTCTACCTAACCTACCTTATCCTCTCGTCTCGCTCACTCTCTCATCTCCTCTCGTCTCACTCACACAAACCCTCTCGCCCTTTCCCCTCCCTCCGCCGCATCGCCGCCCGCGTCGACGACCAGGAAGCCCCACTCTCCCGCCCGCCGGCCACCGGATCGGTCTCCTGCATCCACTGAACTTGCGGCTGCCTGCTGTGGGCTGCGCGACCGAGTGGGACGGATGGGGCGCGCTTCCTGGAGCACCTACGGGTGATGGATACGATCCCGTTCCGGTCGGATCCGCGGCGGCGCTACTCTCCGGCGAGGTCGCAACTGGATCCGCAGCGACGCATCCATATCTGCAACGACACAACTCCGGTAAGCCGCTACCCATGCCTGACAAATCAATTCAACGCGGGCTGCTCAGATCCGCCCCCTCCTCGTCTTCTTAGCCACTGAACTCCTACTCTGTTCTCTCTGTGGCGCGGCGCCATGAGCCAACCTCACATGCACGGCGAGGACGACGACTGCTTGCCGACGCCACCGCCCTTGGCAAGGAGGGATGACATGCACAAGCACTTGGCACGGATCCACGGCGGCGCTCCTCTCCGGCGATGTCGCAGGTGGATCCGAGGCGACGCGTCCCGATCTGCAACGCCACAGCTACGGTACGCCACTCCCCATAGCAGATCCGCCCCTCCTAGTCTTCTTTGAATGTTTCTACCGTGCTGACGTGGTTCTTTGTTCTTTCTGTGGCGCGGGGCCGTGACCAAACCTCGCATGCACGGCGAGGACGACGACTGCTTGCCAAAGCCGCCGCTCTCGGCAAGGAGGGATGACATGCACAAGCACTCAGCACGCTGTGCGCCGATCAACGCACCGCGGGGACACATCCACCTCAACCAACGGCGCGTCTGACCACCCGTCCACATCCCCACTGCTCCAGCCAGCCGGCCAGAGGACATCTTTCCATGCTCGCCTCATGCTGCTGCACCCCTCGTCATAAACTCCCTCTCAGCAACTGCTAGCTCGCACGAATCCCGCACATCTGATGGTAAGCAAATGAATCCTTAAGCAGTGGCAGCATCTCTGCATCCTTAGCTCTCTTTTCAAGGGTTTGTGTAGATGTTGAACTGAATATTGAGCATTTTAGTTTCCATATGTTTGTGCAGATGCTTGCTAGATGTTTGCTAGGGTTTGTGTAGATGTTTGCTAGGGTTTGTGGATATGTTTGCTAGAACCTTGAGCATTTTTATAGGGTTTGTGCACATGTTTGCTACAACTTTGAGCATTTTTGTTTCAATATGTTGCAGTTTTACTCAATGATTAAATGGAGTACCCATTTGGATCTTCTTTACTGTAGCTGCACTGCTTACTTTTGAATTTTGTTTGCAGTAGAGAATGTTTGTAAATTAGCTAATGAAGTTTTATTATCCTGATGAATTAGTGTCACTACCAACAGGTTGAACGGATGGATGTTGGTATTTAGATCTTGCTGTGTGGACCAGGACGATGTCTATGGAGGTGTCTTCAGGATCGGTGCTGCATCAGGATCTTTAGGTTGTGTCCTCTCTTTTCTTTTAATGCTTAGGCATGTCCTCTTGCAATTCTAGATTATCCATATTGACAGCTCATATTTTTTATGTGGGTGCTTTACTCTTTATATTTTGATGCCTATGCATTTTACTGAAAATGTAGTATGGAGGACAAAAATTCTTCCTGGGAAAGTAACCGTAGCAGAACTAAAATTATTCTACCTATTTTTATGTGTTCTTTATCTTTAATTTCTAGCAGTGTATAATTGTTGTTTGTGAATCTTAGGATTGAATTAAAGTAAACCCAAACAGAAAACAAAGTGATTTTAATTTTCTAGCAGCGTATAATTGAGGGACTGTTATCTTTCAATGCAAGCTTGCCTGTAATTTTATTAGCAATTATTATGTATGTGTTTTTATTTTTTTGTTTTTGATGATGTCACTTTTAGTAGCTAGCATTATATGCAGTAACCATACCATGGTTAACTTTTTAGAGTTTGGACTACTGCGTTTACTATTATACATGCCTTCACAAATAAATACGAGCTCTTACCTATTCCACTCAATCATATATTTTAGTGGCAGCATCTCTGCATCCTTAGCTCTCTTTTGTAGGGTTTGTGCAGATGTTGCATTGAATATTGAGCATTTTAGTTTCCATATGTTTGTGCAGATGCTTGCTAGATGTTTGCTAGGGTTTGTGCAGATGTTTGCTAGATGTTTGCCAGGGTTTGTGGAGATGTTTGCTAGAACCTTGAGCATTTTTATAGGGTTTGTGCAGATGTTTGCTACAACTTTGAGCATTTTTGTTTCAATATGTTGCATTTTTACTCAAGGATTAAATGGAGTACCCATTTGGATCTTCTTTACAGTAGCTGCACTGCTTAATTTTGAATTTTGTTTGCAGTAGAGAATGTATGTAAATTAGCTAGTCAAGTTTTATTATCCTGATGAATCAGTGTCGCTACCAACAGGTTGAACGAATGGATGTTGGTATTTAGATCTTGCTGTGTGGACCAGGACGATGTCTATGGAGGTGTCTTCAGGATCAGTGGTGCATCATGATCTTTAGGTTGTGTCATCTCTTTTCTTTTAATGCTCATGCATGTCCTCTTGCAATTCTAGATTATCCATATTGTCAGCTCCTATTTTTTATGTGGGTGCTTTACTCTTCATATTTTGATGCCTATGCATTTTACTGAAAATGTAGTATGGAGGACAAAAATTCTTCTTGGGAAAGTAACCATAGCAGAACTAAAATTATTCTACCTATTTTTATGTGTGCTTTATCTTTAATTTCTAGCAGTGTATAATTGTTGTTTGTGAATTTTAGGATTGAATTAAAGTAAACCCAAACATAATACAAAGTGATTTTAATTTTCTAGCAGCGTATAATTGAGGGACAGTTATCTTTCAATGCAAGCTTGCCTGTAATTTTATTACCAATTATTATGTATGTGTTTTTACTTTTTTGTTTTTGATGATGTCACCTTTAGTTAGTAGCATCATATGCAGTAACCATACCATGGTTAACTTTCTAGAGTTTGGACTACTGCATTTACTATTATACAGGACTTCACAAATAAATACGAGCTCTTAACTATTCCACTCAATCATATATTTTATCTACTCTCTTGAATGACATTCTATTTCTCCTCCTCTTGGGTTTATTATTATTTTCCGCATACCTCATGGAAATAAATATGAGTTCTTATTACTTCTTCCACTCGACCATGTTCATCTAAATCTACTCGGCTAGTTGAATGAAATCATGTTTCTTCTCAATGAAGGCCTTGCTTGTGTGTAACTGCTATAGTATTGAGGGACTGTTCTCTTTCAATGCAAGCTTGCCTGTAATTTTATTAGCAATTATTATGTATGTGTTTTTGTTTTTTGTTTTTGATGACGTCACTTTTAATTAAGTGAATGCTGCCATTTTTTATGTGTCCAATTTAGGTGTTTCCTAGCAGCAAGTATTAATGTCAAAGTTACATTCTTTCTGTCAAATTTGCAACTTTAGATAGCCAATGTTATACAATTGTATTGTTGATGCGTTCTATTCTTATGTTAAACTATATTTTTAATGCCATCTCTTAATTTGTATGTGATTTCTTTTGCCCTATAGTTTATAATATCTGACCGTCGTCGTGGAACGCCTCCCGCTGCAGTAGCTGGCAACATCAACCGTCTCAGCATCTGCTACCTCTTCAGGTGATGGTAAGCCCCTCCTAACCTAATTTATTTTGTTGCGTGAATAAAGGTCTGTTTTGATGACTACCAAAGACAGCCTTACCAATATAATGGTCAAGCCCATGAGTTTTGGCACTTGTTTAGATTGAAACCAATTTTGTACCATGAGTAAGATGAGTAAGATGAACACATCAATGAAGTTTTTTTGCGGTCATACATGAGTAAGATGAGTCTTCCTCTATAGCAGCTTCTGTTTAATATCTTGGAAAAAGAAAACAAAACTTGATATATCTAGCTTTTAAGTTGTCAACATACAAATGGCCTCCAAACAATCAGTTTAAACTTGAAGAGGCAGATTGCTCCATTGATTGATTCAGACAGTGCAAAAAGTTCAGTTTCTAATGCATCTGTGCATGTTAGTAGGTGACGACATGCATAGAGCACTATATATCATTTGTTTCATTCCTCCTAATATTTAAAAACATAATTTGTTTTATTTGTTCAGGCAAGCTAACATACAGGGAGTGCTGGCAACAGAACTCTGAATCAAACAATCAACTGACTAACATCAATGTGAAACAAGCATTGGCAGGTATATCTGCTTTCTTAACTCACTCAATTATTGGTGCAACTGGAGTAGCACTTAGGAATTGTCTGAATTAGTACATGGACTGAATTTCAAACAAATGGTACTTTAGTAGTACATGGAGTTGATGCACTGTTGTATTGTTTAAAGTAGATATGGTACAATTTATTGAATTTTGTATGCGGTTTAAATGGTTGCAGTTATGAACTGCTATGAGGTGTGCTCAGTTTGATATTTCTTAGCACAGTGGTTGGCAGTGGATGTTTGGCATTTCATTTGTAGATGCAACTATTGTGGGAACTGGATCATGTTTTTAGTTTATGACCTAAGTGACTACTAACTTAATTAAGGTAGGTATGGACAATTAGTTCACAAAGAGTAATTTGAGTTGACCTAGTGTTTATCAGGGATATTTGTAGATATGTTGGCAACTGGACGTCGCAAAAATTGTTAGTTCGATTGCTTAGAATAATTGCACACATACATAAGGGAGAACAAGCATACTTGTAAACTACTATTAATTTCTATTTGTGAAATTTCATTAAAAAACTATTGCTTGACTATGCAAATTTAGGCAGTGAACTATGGCCATACCTTAAAAAGTTAGGTGTATGCCACACTTGCGATGTCCAGTTGCAGCCCAACTAATAGGACTGCTTGATTAGATCTACAACAATCAATTGAATTGCCTATGATCTTTTTATAAGCTGTCACTTTATCCAATGGTGTTTATTTCTTGGAATTTGATGGTATACATGACCAGCCATGATCCTAATCTAATAACTGTTACCCTTTTACAGAAGAAAAAGATCCAGAAATTTTCATACCTAGAGGAACTCGCCTTCTTGATGCTCCTTGATTACAGAAGGTACTCCTCGAGAATTTGTCCTCCAACTCTGGGTGTTTTTATCCTTTGCTATCTGTGATGGGCGAAGGGAGAGTAAGGAGGGGGATGACGGATGGAAGAGGAGGTTAACGTATATAGGTAGGCCATACAGAGGAAGGCTAGGTAGGAGATCATGGCATATTCCAGTTCTACCATATATATTTATGTATGGTGGAGATATCTTTCCTTTTTTCAACAAAAACACACATCTTAAGAAATTAGAAAATATGTCAGAAACCAGAACTTACTAAATAATTAAATTGTTGTATTAATTAAATAAACAACTTATCATTGATTGCATGCCACTAAGTTACTGCCAATAATTAATTATCTTATCAATAAAGTATTGCCATATAAAAACGAAATATCTTACCTGTCTATTTAAATATTTATTTAATTTTTATTATTGTTCAGTTTGAAGATGCAAACATGAACTTTCCATAATATTTATGTGTATTTAATTAGTTAGACATGTAATATAAATCAAGTTAAACTAACAAAAAAATAATTTTAAATGTTTTGTTTCTGAAATATGGCAATTAACAGCCTTCTGATTTACTTGTTTGCACAATCAAAACACATAAGCACCTAATGCATCATCGACCTTTTGCAAGGTCGACATCGACTGAGTATGAGCGGCCGTAGGTAACAAGGGGGCGTGGAAATGTTGCAGCACATCTGTGACAGAGCAGACTCGAGCGACTTTGGCCCAGCTAGGTACATCCTCTATACAACTAAATGGTAGCAACTTGAAGAAAATTATTCCCTTTTTGCTTCCATTACCTGATATCCTCCTCGCTGATGTATCAAGGCACCGTGACCCGGCCTCACAGGCAGGGCCAGGGCGAAGACGTATCCCCGACGGCCAAGACACGACCATGGTGGTGCAGCCTATGGTGAGACATCCGCAGACTCGAGCAACTTTGCCCAGACAAGTACATCCTCTACACGACTACACGGTAGCATCTTGAACAAAATTTATCTTGATTAGTATAGTACCTAAGTAGTAGTACGCTATAGTACTCCCAAGTTTAGTCGACCAATCACTGCACCGGACATGCAAGCCTGGGACTATATATGTGTGGGGGTCTGGTATACTGTGAGTGGTCTTATATATGTTAAGCTTGATTATATTTGCACAAACTGTGTAAGACAAACAGGCTGTACTTGATTTATTAATTTTTCTTTGACGCATCTACAAAATGCATTGTCGTCTTGGTTCGCTAGGATCCAATTAGCTAAACCAAATTACGTATATAATACATTACAAGGCTAGCCTGTTTAGTAATAAGAGCCATAGAGATTATGGTCTTCTCGTGGGAAACAGTGATTCTGTTGGCGACAAGAAGTAAGAGGGGGTAAAGAGAGGGAGAGAAACAACCCCAATCCATACACACATCCTGCTCCTTATCTAGATCCTCTCCTCCAGTAGAAATGCTCCCTCCTCTACAGCAGATCCTCATCCCCTCCTATCCAGGAGGGGATCATCCTCATCCTCTCCAGTAGTTCATCCTCCTCCTTTTCAGTACAGCAGCAACCAGCAATAGCAAGGAGCCAACACCTCTGCCTCCCCCTTCTCCCCTGCCATCCTATGCTCTATTTCTTCATTGTTAAGTTGTTCATTGCTTGCTGTTTTCAGTTTTTAATTGCTTCATGCTTTGATGGTAGCTTACTGATTTGTGCTAGCTGCTTTGCTGGTTGCCCACTGCCTCTCTTATAGTGTTTAGTGGATGCCCGGATGGTTAGAATATTACTGTTGGGGATAAGAGAAAGTGCACAGAGTTTGGTTTCTATATGGGCTCTACAACCATCAGCAAGTGCAAAATGTGTAGTGTGTATGCCTAGTTGCCTACCAAATTCTAATTCATTGTACTGCTTAGAACTATCTAAGGCGTCCGCCTTGCCTTATGACTTGATGATTTACTCATTTGAAATATTAATATTACTATGCTCAATTAAAGTATATTTATATTTGTATAATGGCGTTAAGCAAAATTATAAGTTAAAATGTATTTGGCTGTTGAATATCAGACTCTTTTTTAAACTATATTTCTTGTGAATATACTTTGGTGTACTGATGGCTAATTGATTTCCCTGTACAAATGTCTGTTTTCAGTGCAAATGTGTTCCTTGATCAACTAAACTTGGTGAATGTACAATCAGGGGGAGCCTTGAAGCCTTCTCATGTAAGAGTATGCTCAACTAAATTTTGATAAGTGAGTCAACTAAATCATTCTAACAGGGTCAAGTTACAAATTATTTTGCAGGCAAAGCATGCAGGATATGGAAAATGGATTTCACTAAAACTTCAACATGAGGTACATATTTCGCATCACCATATGATTTACGACAACTGCTTTTCTTTTAGTGCTGATGTTGACTGTTGTTTGTATATAGTGATAGTTATATATAGTTCGTATTGCCAAATATATAGTTCGTGACTTCATTGGATGCCTTGAGATTGCTAGCCAGGTAGGGAAGTAGATTTAGGCAGGAATTATTCTTCTTGTGGGAAACAGTTAAGCTGTTGGCGCCAAGAAGTAAGAGGGGGGAAAGAGAGGGAGAGAAAAACCCCCAATCCACACACACATCGTCCTCCATCTCTGGATCCTCTCCTCAAGCACATCTGCTCCCTCTTCTGCAGCAGATCCTCATCGCCTCCTATCCAGGAGCTCCTCATCCTCCTCCTCTCCAGTACCTCATGCTTCTCATCTTCAATACAACACCAACCAACAACAGCAAGGAGCCAACACCTCTGCCTCCCCCTTCTCCCCAACCATCCTCTGCTAAATTTCTTCCATGTTAAGTTGTTCATTGCTTGTTTTTGAGGCCCTGTTCATTGCTTCCTGCGTTGCTGGTTGCTCACAGCTTTGTTCTAGCTGCTTTGCTGGTTGCTCACTGCCTCTCTTATAGTGGTTAGACGATGCCTGGATGATTAGAATATTACTGTTGGGGAGAAGAGAAAGTGCACAGAGGATGGATCCTACATGGGCTCTACAACCAGCAGAAAGTGCAAGATGTGTAGTGTGTATGCCTAGTTGCCTACCAAATTATACTTCATTCTACTGCTTAGAACTATCTAAGGCATCCGCCTTACCTTATGCCTAACTGACGCGCCCAACAAGCACCTTGCCTCGCCTTACCGACTTAAAAACAATGCATGGCTTTACTGTACTCATTGACGTGAAATTTCAAGTCATAGTTCACAAAACTTGAATGGAGTTATACGATACAAGGAAATATAGGGTCCGTCGCAAAACCGACGTTTAATATATCCAACACACAAAAAATTATTTAAGCCTATATATTTATATCCGCATGCATCAGTCCATCTTCAGTTGCTTAAAACACTCAAGGCCGCTCTAATCTCTGGCGGGATGTTTGCAGCTGCTTCATTGTCTTTGACCATTAGCATCTGGACCATAACTTGGTGTCTCAGCTGAATTGGATCCTAGGAAAGGTGGAAAAACTCAATCATTTAATAAATTGTGTGGATAATAATTAGCACACATCAACTCATCATATATGTACTCACGCTAGTGTTCATCTAGCCCATGCTACACAAACGACCAATTTGGTGGGCCATCTCCTGTATGACAAATAAGCCAGAGTGTTTTCTGCGACACCAAAAATATTTATTAAACATTTAACAGTATGCATCTTATGTATGCGATAAATTTAGTAGATTACCAACGACCAGGAGAGTAAATGGTATCCTCTCCCCAATCCATGATATGGGTATTCCAACCAGGGATCCTTGTCTGCAACACATTGTTGAATTCCTCCTTCAGCAATGAGATTTCCTTCCTCATCAATATGTTATGAGTGCTATCTTCAGGATCAAACGTGTTGAAGGATGGATCCATAACGACAACCCTCCTCCTCATCCGGTTGACTACAAGTAACCCGTATGAGGAATCCGAAAGTTTCAATGGTAGTAGATACTGGAGCATCAGGACAAATGTCAATTGCTGTTATAATAAGTATAACTAACTTTAAGAACGAGCGTCTCTTACTATTATAGAGTTGAACACATCATATTTAGGAAGAGGCTGGACCACAACATAGTTAACCAGCGTCGTGATGTGCTCTCCTTGCGTCATCCAGGAGTACCTCAGGGCCTGTGGCTGAGCATGAAGCTGTAGGTCGAAATAATGTTTGCTTCCAACCCAGTTGGTGCCTGCGGTCCTCTCTACTTCAGCACTCGCAAGCTTACGAACAACAAGGTTGAAGCATTCGGGATGAAGTGGTACATGAAAAAAGGGTGTCCTGGATCATTCGGAGGCTGATTTCGATCGGGTACGGCCGGGCACTTCTTATCCATATTGAGCTGCAAAATAAAATGCATAACAACATATAGCAAAAGGCATCAATGGTCATCTTCTAGATTAACTTTCCCTATACTAACATAATAACAGAATTCATGGTTAGATTGCATGACATTGCAAGAGGTTAGATTGTCCTCACCTAGATGTATCTGCACATATGAAATCTAGAACCTGAATCCATGGCCTTTGCATGACATTGTTCATGTACAAAGATTGAACTAAAAAATGTATACATGTACCTATGGATGTTTTAGGTTTGCTAGTCTAGCTATCTTAGTTTGCTCTGTACCAGAATGTTCCAACATGATTTTTATATACCACAAGAATGTATAATAAGACAACTTACTTTAATGTTTCTTGGTCTCGAATGGCCATGATAAAGTCAAATATGCATTGGAGTGCATCTTCCACGACATGCATAGGTGGGGGCAGAAGATCCATAGGCGCAGACACATCCTCCTGGGGCCGGGGAACATCATCCTGGGGTGCGGGCGCACCCTCTTGGGGTGCATGCGCAACGTTCGCAATGATCGCCTCCATGGGATAGAAGACTCGTTCTTGATCGGAATTAGCTGATGGGATGTATGTGAACTTGGGTGGGTGGTGAAATAGGACGCAGATGGAGTTTATATCATTTTGTTACCGTGACATCTCATTGTTTGGAGAGTTAATATTGCCTTCCAAAGGTTGAACGTCGTTTAGCTAAAGACGTTATTCATTTCCTTGTAGAAATTATTTCCAATCGTGTTAGGATCAGATCTTGCTCCCAATATTAGAAAATATCTTTCCAATCAAATTATATTCAGCCATCAAACCGTTTATTCGCTACATATATATAATCCATAGGCAAATGACAGTGCGTTTCAGCGGGGTATATATATATTTTCAATGGTTCAACACCTATATCACATAATATAATCTATACCATGTGGAACAATCTATAGCTTTACCCTTAATTCAATTAGGAAACTAATGCCCACTGTCTTTACATGCATTGTTCCATACTCTGGTCATTGATACATCTCCCTGGAGTTATAAAATACGTTACTACTAAAGCACATTTAAATGTGCTTTTAGTAGTATTGCACATCTAAAGAACATGTCTTTGATTGTGCATGAAGATTGCTGTGGCTACCTTTTTTCTTTTATTTTATGTTTGAGTATCTCATATTAATGTGGAATAACTAAGACAAATCTAGTTATGCCCCAGACATACACATAGGACGCCTTCTTGAAAGAAATAACATGATTTATCAATAAAAAACAGCAGTAGTATAATACATTATTCAGATTGCCAAAAGCATAATTATCAATTCAATCCCTATCAAAAATGTAGTAGCCATTTATTTGCGACATTTGAATATGCAACAGTACATAGCCAGTCGTCCAAAACCCTCAAGGCCGCTCTAGTTTCAGCTGGGATACTTCTAGCTTCCATTGTTCCTAGCTTGAACAACACCATTGACGTACGCACGTGTTTCATCAAGTGTCATGAGGCTGGCTTCATGGATATCTACGATAAAAAAGAGTGTTATATAGTAGTGACATAGTATCAAAGTCAAAAAACATTGACAATAAATTTTAAATAGAACGTATCCCCTACCTTGTACATGATGATTGTCGGTGTCAAGACCGGCGGATCTCGGGTAGGGGGTCCCGAACTGTGCGTCTAGGCGGATGGTAACCGGAGACAAGGGACACGATGTTTTACCCAGGTTTGGGCCCTCTTGATGGATGTAAAACCCTACGTCCTGCTTGATTAATATTGATGATGTGTGTTACAAGAGTAGATCTACCATGAGATCAAGGAGGCTAAACCCTAGAAGCTAGCCTATGGTATGATTGTTGTTCGTCCTACGGACTAAAGCCATCCAGTTTATATAGACACCGGAGAGGGCTAGGGTTACATAGAGTCGGTTACAATGGTAGGAGATCTATATATCCGTATCGCCAAGCTTGCCTTCCACGCCAAGGAAAGTCCCATCCGGACACGGGGCGAAGTCTTCAATCTTCTATCTTCATAGTCTTGGAGTCCGGCCGATGATGATAGTTCGGCTATCCGGACACCCCCTAATCCAGGACTCCCTCAGTAGCCCCCGAACCAGGCTTCAATGATGACGAGTCCGGCGCGTATGTTGTCTTCGGCATTTGCAAGGCGGGTTCTCCTTCACGCTCCATGTGTTTGCCGGATAGTGTCCGGTTGCTTCGTAAATGCTGTGCTCCTTGGCTTCTACGTCCAATAATGGCCTTCTTCCACGTGTTGTACGAATGCGAAAAGCCAGGGTATTCTTATGTTTTACCCCCTAGCTACGCTAATAAGCTACCTATAAGAGAGGCGAGGATCCAGATCCAAATCACACCATCCTCCTTCCGCAAGTACTCATCGAGGCGCATCTGACAAAAAATCCATTCCAACATGGACGGTCGACGCGGCTCCTCTTCTCGCGCTCCCAGCCCTCAGCCAGGAGATTGGAGGAGATGCTCAGTCCCGCATAGCGAGTTAGTGACGCTCCAAGCGGAGGGATACCTTCCCCCGGCCTTCATGGTTCCGGTTCGAGCCGGACTGGCCACCTACAAGGGTGGGAAGTAGGCGGAGAGCGTCCCTAATCCCTCCAAAGGAGAGCGAGTATGCTTCGTCCCCTATTTAATAAGGGGACTCGGATTTCCTGTACATCCATTTCTCCGGGGGCTCCTGGAGTTCTATGGACTCCAACTTCACCACCTTACGCCTGCCTCCATCTTGCACATCGCGGGCTTTGTAGCTTTTTGCGAGCTGTTTTTGGGCATCGAGCCCCATTTTGCGCTGTGGAAGAGACTGTTCTGCCTCGTACCCCGTTCTCACGAGGGGTCAATATATCAAGTGGGCGGAGCCGAAATATGGCGCATCGCCGGGACCGGATATCTATCCGGAACCCCAAAGAAGGCGTCCGAAGACTGGCCTTCAGAGTGGTTCTATATGGAAGATGCCCCGCTGCCGGATCCAGTTTGGATCGGCCTCTCGGAGTTCAGCAATGCTCCTCTGAAGAAACGCCTGAGTTGGCACCCGCGGAGCCCTCAGCGGGAAGATGATAGGAGCGTCCACTATCTGATGGGCCGGATACGGCTACTATCCCATTCCGGGTTAACCATGACTGGAGTCATGGCCACATGCATTATGCGAGGGGTGCAGCCGCTCCGATATAGGGGCCACCCCATGTGGGATTTTAACGGGGAGAACGACGCCACCCGTCATGGCCGTACGGGGCTGGGATCAGCCGACGATCTGGTGAAGATCCTGTCCGGCTTGTACAAGGGGGAGAAGGAGGACTTCCTCCGCACGAATCCATTGAATGGATTCTCCATGAATAACCCTCGAAGCTGGGTAAGTGGACGCTTATATATCTGATCCGTGCTTTCAAAGATAAGTGTCTTACCCTATGATTTCGACGCGGGAACTGCGTCAGGATGTGGAGGGCATAAAAAGCCCAACTCCACAACCCGAGGATCCGGGGAGATCCCTTGATCCGGCCTCCAAAGAGGATCCGGACATTAAGGTGGATTTGATTGACAGGGTGTTCCACCAGCTCAGCATAGACAATGCTCTAGTCACCATTACGGCTGACTACCCCGGCTTATGTCTGTCTTCCCAGGTGAGTACGATCGAAGTCCCGACACTTTCACCTTTTAATGCCTACTTCTGACCATCGTGTACCAATGGTGTTTGGCAGGGGGTGCCTTTACAGCGGGAAGCCGAGCCCGCGGTGACTGACCAAACGAGGTCAGTGCGGCCTAGCAGGCGGAAGAGGAGTGCGGCGCGAATCGAAACGTCGCCGCAAAGGTATGGTGCATCATTGTATTTTTAAGGGAAAGACTCCTAGGAGGCATATTAATGCTCATGATTCTTTCAGGAGAAAGAGCGCTCGCCGGACTGAGTCCGGAGAGGGTGCCCACCAAGCCTCCGCCAGCCAGGCTCCAACGCCTGGTCCGGAGGGGGAGGCGAGCGCAAGGCGCGAGCCGGATGCTCCTCCAACGGAGGATGCCGACAGGTTGTCCGCCACCAGATCTAAGGTGGAGAGCGCCATCAATCACAGGCGCCGTCGGACAGTTCTTCGTGACGCGTGTTTCTCCCCGAAGGCGTTGAATGCCTTTGATGCGGGAGACGCGCACCTCCGTGCCGCTTGAGATGGTTTAACCAGAGCCACGGAGCAGTATGTGAAGGACATACGGGTAAGTAATTTTAATAGTTATATACGCCAGTAGCCCCCGAGACTTAAAATAGTTAAAATAACTGATTTAAGGATCATTTACTATGCAGGATCTTACGGAGAAGAATACCCACCTGTCCCAGGAGCTTCAAGAGTGCAAGGCCCAACTTGAGGCCGCACTGACCGCCGCAGGAGGAGACACAGAGACCCCCTTCGGTAACACATATTTCAAAAATGGTTTATGGCGTGCGGTGTGCGTATAAATCTAACAATAATATTGCAGATGTTACCGGACTTGATCCGGACAAGCAACAACTACTGCGCCAGTTGAAGGCCGGCGAGAGGGTGCTTATGAAGGTGCAGCAGGAGAGGAACAAACTCCAAGATGCCCACACCCAGCTTGGAGAAGAGCTAAAAGGTGTTCGAGCCCAGCTGTCTGGCTCCTTGAAGGAGAATCAGCGGCTTCGTCGCGACATCTATAGTAAGTGCTTGAGCAAACTCTTTTGAAAAGAAGAGGTCGGTGAGGAACTCGGTTGACAAAAATATGTCTGTAGGTGTGCTCACAGGTCGCCCTATGAAGGAAATGCCCGGTTCAACGGGTGACCAACTTCTCGAGCTGGTGCAACTGTTTGAACGTGTTCGGCAGGCGATGAGTGGCGTCGTTCAGGCCTTATGGCCTTCCGTCTCCCTACCTGAGGGCCTTGGAGGGCTTGCTGAGAAGCTTCAGGGAGTACGGCGACGTCTCCGTCTGTGGAAGATATCGGCCTGCCGTCAAGGTGCCAGGGAGGCCTGGGCCATGGTGAAGACGCGGTACCCGAAGGCTGACCCAAACCACATGGCCGAGGTCGGACCTGTGGGGCCTGATGGGAAGGAGATCCCTGTGAGCTTGATGTACAGGCAAGTAGAGTTGGCCGCGAAATATTCCCAACATGACTGTAAATTAGACAGCCTGTTAGATGGGATTGAAGAGGAGTACAATCAGTCAGTTTGACGATGTAATTTTAAAATGACATGTAAAATGCCTTCTAGCCGGATTGTAGATCGTTTGCCTTTGCGGACCTTTTCACTTCAACCTCGGGACCCAACAGTCCGGAGTGTGTCTGAATACCCTGACGGTTATAAAAGAACCGGGGCATGCGTGGAGACAAGGCGTAGGGGTCATAATTGCTTTATCAGACAAGTGCCCAACTAGCTATGTTATATTACATGGTTAGTAAGAAACATCTTCCAGGGAGAATAGTTCCGTTAAGGGTTCCTTTTCCTGGGAGGCATGCCCTAAAGTGCATGTCCGGACTGCGAAAATAGCAGAAAAAGCATCTGGGGGCAGATAAATAAGTAAGTAATAAATCATCTTTCAGGTCACCGACCGAATATTCCCTTAAGAACGCTAGCCTTCGGCTTCACCCAGTCTGAGGTACACATCCAGCTGACCCGACAGTAACAATCGCAGAGGTGCTCCCTGTACCTCCTAGCCGAACAATCGGGAACGTAGGGGTAAGCACAGGAGCCAGGCAACCCGGCTTGGCCAAAACTTAAGTCATATCGATGCATATAATGGTGATCAAAAGGTACATGCGGAAGTGTGACACATGTGGTGGGCATGAAGCCCATATAAATAAGCTTCTGTTAATGAAGCCCCCAGGTATAACGAGTGCGAACGAAGCGCAGATTAACCCTCAAGAGGTTTGTACTGAAAGAGGGAGAAAAAAGGAGGGAAAACAAAGACATCGAAAAAACATGAAAGGTGGATGGAGGAAGGAGACGAACCATGAGTCTGGCGCTAGGCGTAAAATCTTCGGAGACGGGCTGCGTTCCATGGGTTTGGCTCGAGTCGGTTGTCAGATGCGTTGCGTAGACGGTATGCACCGCCAGTAAGGACTTGGTCGATGATGAAGGGACCTTCCCATTTGGGCTTAAATTTGTCCTTTTTCTTGTCCGGCAGGCATAGAACTAGCTCGCCAACATTGTAAGTTTTAGCTCGTACTTCTCTGCTTTGATATCTTCGAGCCTGCTGTTGATAGAATGCGGAACAGGATTTTGCCACGTCGCGCTCCTCCTCTAAAGCGTCCAAACTGTCCTGCCGATCCAACTCGGCTTCTCTTTCCTCGTACATGCGCATGCGAGGTGAGTCATGAATTATATCGCAGGGCAAAACTGCCTCAGCGCCGTATACCATAAAAAATGGTGTGAATCCGGTTGTGCGGTTTGGAGTGGTCCGCAGCCCCCAGAGTACGGAGTCGAGCTCCTCTACCCAGTGCGTGTTAGATTCCGTGAGGGACCGCACTAATCTGGGTTTAGTGCCACTCATGATGAGACCATTTGCCCATTCCACTTGACCATTAGTTTGAGGGTAGTAGACTGAAGCGTAGTCGAGCTTGATGCCCATGTTTTTGCACCAGAGTTTAACCTCGTCGGCCGTGAAATTCATGCCGTTATCAGTGATGATGCTGTGGGGACGCCAAAACGGTGTACTACCCCGGATATGAAGTCTATCACAGGTCCGGATTCTGCCGTTTTAACCGGCTTGTCCTCTATCCATTTGGTGAATTTGTCCACCATGACCAATAAGTATTTGTGCTTGTGGGTTCCCCCTTTAAGGGGTCCAACCATGTCAAGCCCCCAGACCGCGAACGACCAAGTAATGGGTATAGTTTTGAGGGCGGTGGGTGGCATGTGGCTATGATTAGCAAAGAGCTGGCAACCGACGCATCGTTGGACTAAGTCCTGAGCATCTGCCCGGGCGGTCGGCCAATAAAATCCTGTACGAAAGGCCTTGCCTACAAGGGCCTGGGCGGCGGCGTGGTGCCCGCCAAGTCCGGCGAGAATTTCAGCCAGGAGATTTCGCCCTTCCTCTTTGGAGATACACCTTTGAAGGACTCCGGTTGTGCTTTTCTTATAAAGTTCTCCCTCATGGACCTTGTAGGCTTTAGATCGCCGAACTATGCAGCGGGCCTCATTTTGGTCTTCGGGAAGTTCCTGCCGGATTAGGTAGGCTAGGAATGGTTCCTTCCACGGGGCAATTACTGCCAGTATTTCGTGGGCTGAATCTGTTATTTCGTTGGCTGAGCCATCGACTGTGTCAGAATGTTCTGCGTTAGGTGATGCAGTTGGTTCCGGATTGTTATTTCCGGACTCCACTTCCCATAATACGGATGGCTTGAAGAGCCGCTCCAGGAAGATGTTTGGAGGGACTGCGTCGCGTTTTGCGCCGATGCGTGCCAACACGTCTGCTGCCTGGTTATTATCCCGGGCGACATGGTGGAATTCGAGTCCTTTGAACCGGGCTGACATTTTTAGGACAGCGTTGCGGTAGGCTGCCATTTTCGGATCCTTGGCGTCAAAGTCTCCATTTACTTGGGATATTGCAAGGTTTGAATCCCTGCGCACCTCTAGGCGTTGAATACCCATGGAGATTGCCATCCGGAGGCGATGTAGAAGGGCCTCATATTCGGCTGCATTGTTGGAGTCCGTGTACATTATTTGAAGCATGTATTGGACTGTGTCTCTAGTTGGGGACGTCAAGACGACGCCCGCGCGCAAGCCAGCTAACATTTTGGAGCCCTAGAAATGCATGATCCAATTGGAGTATGCGCCGTACTCTTTAGGGAGTTCGGCTTCGGTCCATTCGGTGATGAAGTCGTCCAGAACTTGCGACTTGATAGCTTGCTGTGGTTTGTAGGTTATATCAAATGGTAAGAGTTCAATGGCCCATTTTGCGATCCTGCCCGTCGCATCGCAATTGTTTATAATGTCGTTGAGAGGTACTTCGGAGGCCATCGTTATGGAACACTCTTGAAAGTAGTGTTGCGGCTTCTGGGATGCCATGAACACCGCGTACACTATCTTTTGATAGTGTGGGTACCGGGACTTGCATGGGGTTAAGACAGTGGATACGTAGTACACTGGTTTTTGAAGAGGGAATTTGTGCCCTTCTGTTTCTCATTCGACGACGAGTACCGCGCTGACAACTTGATGTGATGCTGCGATATATAATAACATTGGTTCGCCCAGGTTGGGCGCGGCCAGCACCGGATTTGTTGCCAATACGACTTTAATTTCTTCGAGTCCGGCCGTGGCAGCATCCGTCCATTCGAAATGTTCGGTGCGCCAGAGGAGGCGATAGAGGGGCAGTGCCTTTTCTCCCAAACGGGAGATGAAGCGGCTTAAAGCCGCCACGCATCCGGTTAGTTTTTGTATTTGCTTGAGGTCGTTTGGGATATCCAATTGTGACAGAGCTCGGATCTTGGCTGGGTTTGCTTCAATTCCTCTACCGGATACAATGAAGCCCAAGAGCTTTCCGGCTGGTACGCCGAAGACACATTTTTCTGGGTTGAGCTTAATGTCGTATGCTCGGAGGTTGTCGAATGTCACCCTCAAGTCGTCTACTAGAGTTTCGACGTGTTTGGTCTTGACGACCACATCGTCTATGTATGCCTCGACTGTTTTGCCTATCTGGGTGGCCAGACATGTCTGAATCATGCGCTGATATGTCGCGACGGCGTTTTTGAGTCCGAAGGGCATTGTGTTGAAGCAGAATGGTCCGTATGGAGTAATAAATGCCGTTGTGGCCTGGTCTTTTTCTGCCATCTTGATTTGATGGTATCCGGATTATGCGTCGAGGAAGCACAATGAATCGTGCCCTGCGGTAGCATCGATGATTTGGTCGATGCGAGGGAGAGGGAAGGGGTCCTTTGGACAGGCCTTGTTAAGGTCTTTGAAATCGACGCAAAGGCGCCAGGATTTGTCCTTTTTTGGTACCATTACTAGGTTGGCTAGCCAGTCCGGATGTTTTATATCCCTGATGAATCCGGCTTCTAAGAGTTTGGCTTGCTCCTCTCCCATTGCCTGTCTTTTGGGTTCGGAAAATCGCCGAAGAGCTTGTTTGACTGGCTTGAATCATTTTAGGATATTTAGGCTATGCTCTGCCAGCCTGCGTGGGATTCCTGGCATGTCTGAAGGGTTCCAGGCAAAAATGTCCCAATTTTCCCGAAGGAATTCTCGTAGTGCGGCTTCTACATCAGGGTTTAATTGTGCCCCAATGGAGGCCGTCTTTGTGGGGTCCGTTGGATGGACCTGGAATTTGACTATTTTGTCTGCTGGTTTAAAAGAGGTGGACTTGGACCTCTTATCGAGTATCACATCGTCCCTATCCACCATGGAGCGCAGCGCAGTTAGTTCCTCTGCCGCTAGGGCTTCGGATAATGCCTCTAGGGCCAGTGCGGCTGTCTTCTTTTCGGCGCGGAGTGCTGTATCTGGATCACTGGCGAGAGTGATTATTCCATTGGGTCCGGGCATTTTGAGCTTCATGTACCCGTAATGGGGTATAGCTTGGAAGATTGTGAATGCCTCTCGCCCTAACAAGGCGTGATATCCGCTGCCGAATGGGGCCACTTGGAATGTGACCTCTTCGGACCTGTAATTGTCAGGCGAGCCGAACACTACATCTAGCGTGATTTTTCCTGTGCAGTGTACTTCTCGACTAGGGATTATTCCCCTGAAGGTGGTGCTGCTTCGCTCAATGCGTCTCCAGTCAATTTCCATTTTTTGAAGGGTTTCTTCGTAGATGAGGTTTAATCCGCTGCGGCCATCCATGAGTACCTTGGTAAGACGAAAGCCATCCACTATCGGACTGAGGACCAATGCGGCTGGTGCTCTAGCTGTTCGAAATTTAGGTTCGTCGCTGGCATTGAAGGTGATAGCCGTGTCGCTCCATGGATTTGCTGTTGCTACTTGGTAGACTTCGGCGAGGCTGCGGATTGTTCGTTTCCGCATGTTATTTGATGCGAAAGTCTCGAAGACTGTTAATATCGTACTGGTACTGCTGGGCTGGTTGCCCGGGGCTAAAAAGCCTTCGCCACTTTTGGCCACCTGCCGTAGTATCCAACATTCTCGAAGGCTATGTGTTGGAGTGGCGCCCTCCGTGCTGTGGATTTTGCAGGGTCCATTGAGCCATCCCTCCAGTACGGTTCCGTACCCTTTAGGGGTTTTTTGCTTTTTGGTTTTTAACCCAGGTGCTTGAGTATGACGCACTCTTTTGTTTTAGACTGGGGTTGTATTCAGGGCCAGATTGTCCCAAAACCTAGTTTCAGTTTTCCAAGCACTCTCCATCGCGCAGTATTTTTGTACAATGGTCGCTAGGTCGGCGAAGCGTGTAACTTCGCAACGACTGATGGCGTTTATGATTCCCTTGTCCGTGCAATTGTTGCAGAAAATTGAAATCGCGCTTTCTTCACGGCAGTCCTTTATCCTGTTCATAACCAGGAGGAATCTGGCCCAGTAATGATGTACTGTTTCATCGGGCTCTTGCCGTATTTGAGATAGGTCGCTTATGTTTGGGTGGGCGGGTGGAATTAAGTTCGGAACCCCGCCCGATCTGAGGCTCAAAGGCCAAGAAGCTTCCGGATTTGGAAGCTTGGTTTGTTGGATGCTTTCCAATGAATCTGGTCCGATGCCTGACTTTAGGTTCAATATTTGATTGGCGTCCGTCCCTTCGCGGGAATCCGACATGGAGGGATCGGGAATCCGGACATAGTTGGTTTTCAACATAGAAGAAGAGTCGCAGCATTGTTCCTCTACCACAACAACGTGGTGGGTAGCCTGGGGAGAGTTAATTTCTCTCAGATCGGTTTTAAGCCCAATCTGATCGTAGTCGGTAGCGACTCCCAGGGCGGCGATGCGATCCAAGAGCTCGTTTACGGAGGAGAGCTCCATCGGATCTAGCTGCTCGGCGAATTTCGAGCTGACATGAAGATCGCTTTTGATGACCTGAGAGGTCATCGTCGGAGGGGTGGCCGAACAAGCGGTCATAAGAAAACCACCTAGCCGGATAGTTTGGCTGGCGGCCAAGGCTCCCTTGGCGACGGCGCCGTCTTTAAATACGAGAAAAGGCATCGTTCCTGATCGCGACGGCACAGAGGAACTCTCAATGAAAGCACCAATGTCGGTGTCAAAACCGGCGGATCTCGGGTAGGGGGTCCCGAACTGTGCGTCTAGGAGGATGGTAACAGGAGACAAGGGACACGATGTTTTACCCAGGTAAAACCCTACGTCCTGCTTGATTAATATTGATGATGTGTGTTACAAGAGTAGATCTACCACGAGATCAAGGAGGCTAAACCCTAGAAGCTAGCCTATGGTATGATTGTTGTTCGTCCTACGGACTAAAGCCATCCGGTTTATATAGACACCGGAGAGGGCTAGGGTTACACAGAGTCGGTTACAATGGTAGGAGATCTACATATCCGTATCGCCAAGCTTGCCTTCCACGCCAAGCAAAGTCCCATCCGGACACGGGGCGAAGTCTTCAATCTTCTATCTTCATAGTCTTGGAGTCCGACCGATGATGATAGTTCAGCTATCCGGACACGCCCTAATCCAGGACTCCCTCAATGATGATCATCATTAATGCTAGGAGAGAAAAAGAATGTGCTCTCCCTCATAGTTTGCAAGCAACGGTGCCTTCGATTTACCTGTACGTAAGTAACAACAATCTTCTCGAACAGATTGTCAGTGCATTGCAAATGGCAGAAGTGACGACCAACGTGTTCTTCCCATACACGTAAGAAAATTATCTGCCGCCTACAAACAAATATAAATGTGAGTCTACCATTGCAGCAATAAAATTACAAAAATAAGCATATGAAAATCTCAAATTATAAATGGCGCTTACTGAAAGTTCATGAGGCCAATCACAAGGGAAGGGACGCTGCACCTATATATTGAATCCCTCTTATATTCAATCTGACCAACGTAGGCAAGGATAGCAACCACATCTGCAATTTTGAAACCACAATTAGAATCTAAGTTGTAGGGAGTAATATGCATTCACAAATAAAAAGATGATGCACCAGTGATTGTTCTGTCCTGTAGCTCGAATATTTGACCAAACTGTGGGAAGCACGTTGGGAAAATTGTCGACGTTATCTGCTGTGCCAAAAAACAAACCTCGGTCGTACCACTTAGTGTGGTCACAAAGTCCATGGCTAGGTACCGGAAATGTCCATCAGGCATTTCTCTGGGGTTGAACCCGACGCGACTGAAATCATAGGTACTACCGGTCTGTAGCATGCTGTTGAAACGGATTGCCTAGCTGTTGTACGCAATCGCTTCCATCTTTGTTCCCTAATATGTTTTTATGAATCATAACAACAATGAGCAAAAAAAATGCTTATCAATATTGTATTTTTGAAAATGCGGCCTATAAAGTAGATGATTAATGCATTACATGACGATCTAGTAGTATGCACTGAAGGTACAAGTTTCCCATGGCATTCTCTTTGATGTGAGCCTTCCACATGACCTTAGCTTGAATTATCCAGCAATTCTGATATATGTGCTCCATTTGGACACTTAGAAAATTCAAGTTCCTGTAAGTAGAATATAACAAAAAGGATGAGATAAAATTATTTTGCAAGGGGAGCATAACTTGAATCAGACAAATAACATAACATTCATGTTTTTATTATTTATTATTTTCTACCTTTTCTTCTTCTTTTTCTCCATCATATTATCTCCTGCTTCCCAGTACAAGATATCCACCACCCTCAATTGCACATCTGGGGATTTGTTTAGGGGTTGCACCTACCTTTACTGTGTTCTATTTGGACGGACTGATTGGCAGCCATGGAAAAAATTGTATATCATACGGGGTTTGATTTACGCAATAAGTATAGTATTTCGCTCCTCCCAACAAAAAACAATTATGTATTTCAGACTCACTGTCTAAAAGGTTTTAACGAATATATATACAAGATGAACAAGCTGAGCCTATTACTATGTTCGTCTTGTTTTCGCAAACATGTTTTAATCGCCAAGCCTATTACTATGTTCTAGTGTATGCCATGTGCTCCATCTTTTAAGATAAATACCATAGTAACAAAACATTATCTAGTGATGGCAAGTAGACATACAAATAGAGACTTATATCTTGCCTATTCATCGGAGGGGTTATCGGTTGACTGATGCCAGGAACTGGCGGCGACGCCATCACCCTCTTAGAGGTGATCGATCCGTATGAGATTAGCATGGTCGCCGTGGAGGAAAATATTCTGACTTATCCTGTATAGCAAGATGGAGTCAAATATGGGGCAGCGGGGCCTTTTTATATAAGCATATTGGGCAGCGGGAAAACGAAATATATTTGAAAATATATTTTTGGCAGGCTAGCTGCCCATGGGTGACATATCTATATTCAGATCTTTAATATTAGGCAACCTAATAATAATGATTTATTAATAAAGGAAACAAACATCTCATAATCGGTCCATGATCAACCAAATTGATTGACATCATATTTAATTAAAGGAATTTTTTGATTTGTGATCACTTGCCTATGAAAATGTATCTGAATTATCAAATGCGCGTATAATATCAATTAGTTGCCTATGAAATATTGACTTTCTTTTTTATGGACATTTCCTAACCATTTTGACTATCACATTAAATTATTTATTCAACCCTTGTATAATCTGTTATTTTTCGTTACCTGGATTATATCTTTAATTATGTTATAGGTAATTGCCCTTGCGTAAAAAATTATAATAAACAGTTTTCAAAGATAATATGGTTTATTATTTTTCATCAAAACAATCTGTATAAAACACATACGTACATATGAGAAACAATTGTACAGCAACTAAAGATAATAGTAGTAGTACAAGTACACGCTCCCATATCTAGCACACAACTTATTTTTGTCTATCTATGCGTATGCATTAGCAACAACGATATTAGACACATGCCCCTCTTTGACTATGCATTACCAGAAGTAACACATCAGCGGCATCACTCGATCACAAAAAAATAATCGCTCTATATCTATCCCTCTCTCTCAACGCCTGAGGCCTGGTTCATCTTCCGAAATCATGCACAACTCGCGAGTGGGGAAAACTGCTCTGGCCCTTGTGCCTTTCTCAAACACACACGCTCTCTCTCCCATACGGAGCAGCGGAAGCCAGCAAGCACAAGCCAGAATTAATGGTCCACGAACCCAAGGACACCACACTGGTAACGAGGTGACCATTGGAGGTAGCAAGAGCATCCCAAAAATGTATGGACATAAAATGGCAGAGGGAAGCTTATGCCTCTATTAGGTAGTAGAGATAGAGTTAAATAGTTTGCTGGGATAAATAAAAGATAACTGAAAATTACATGTCATCAAACATAAGTAAGAGACACCAAGCAAATTAATAACACTTAATTTATTGAGTCCGAACGATTACATTGATAAATGCTCATAAGGAGCACTGTAACAACTAACATAGTAAGAAATATATAAATAACAATGTAGACCTCCTCATGGTTGGTCTTTAGATGGTGGTGGTGGCTTCTTGTCGCATGCTTGGATATGCTTCACGACGACCTCTGTCAACCGATTCATCTGGTTAATCAAAGTCTGAACCAGCATGCTAGTATGCTATTGAGCCTGCAGAATATCATAATTGCTGGTACCCCAACCGTCTTTCCTTTGTGCATTTGACCCCATGTCATGCTGGATATCCCAGCCCGAGGGGACATGTGCACAAGGAATGTGATGCACCTCACGACGTCGAATTAGGTTATCAAAGTGGTTTGTCGAAAGAGTGGTTGGGAACTGAATAGGCAGAGTATGATGATGCATCTTTAGGGTCTTACTCTTTTGTGAGGATCCCTCACCAACACCACGATCTAGCTGCACTTCTGCATCCTCCAGTTGACCTAGATCATCAGGGTGAAGCTGATTCGTCTCATCCTGATCTTGACGGTTATCGTTGGAACTATTGGATGACGACATGTCTAAGTCAATGGAGTGGCTAGGGTGGAGCTTTCTGGTTTGGGTGGTGCAAGGGTCACGCAATTTGTAGATGTTTACAAGGAAACCTTGAATAGAAAATCCGTCTATGAATCAACCGAAATGATCACAATCAGAACATAAAATCTGTTGGAACAAGATTTATGTTTCTGCGTGATCAACCTAGTAGTAGTTTAGAATAAAAAACGATGAACATGCCATTAAATAAACTCCAACTACAATTTTTCATGTCCCCAAATGATTTGGATATATAAAGGAAACACATTTAAGGCTGATGATACACGTTCTGATTTGGTGACATGGAATTGGTAATTGGCATGATCACTTGCCTTAATATACTACTTGTTTCCGGATATTATATATGGGGTTTTGGATTCTTTTTATATTTTGATCTACAGAAATACATTTGATAACTGCACAGCCAAACGTCTTGGCTAGGTGCAACCTACATTTCCTCCACAACAGCCCAACCAGCCTACTTAAGATACTGTTTCAAACTACAATCCCCAATGGGTGATATATGCTTGATGTGCATGAGCATATGGTGTATCTATAGCACCATTCATTTTAACAACTGGAATAGTAAAAGTAGTTTGATTGGTAAAATAAATTTCACTTTTCTAAACAGGTCTTTATAGATCAAATTTACACTTGGTCGGCACTAAAGCTCTCCAAAGATCTTCATATTTTACAAACAAAAATCCAAATTCGAGAGGAGATATGCACGGGCGTTCTATGAGTAGCCTCTGCAACTAGCGAACTGAATGATGTGGATGCTCACGTAAACTTGTGGTTAATATCGTAGGCGGACTGTTCGGTGCCCCCTAAGTTTCCAACTCCTTCATGTCCATATTGCCCATTAAAGTCGGATACAACAGAGCACATATCTTGCTTGCCTGGATACTTTGGTGTAGGTATAACATAGCAAATTATCTCTAACAGTTTCATCAGAAAATTGCCGGTATTCATGGCTAAGTACATCTCATTGTTCTAATGAAGCATTTCATAGCCTACCTTTAGTGTCATGCATGAAACAATCACGGACTGAACCAGTTTCTGACTAATTATAATCATCCTATCAGCAGAGCCCTACTTCCAAACTTTCTTTTTATCTGAAAACAAGGGATCATAAAGAGAACAATTGGATTTCCTAGCTCTAGCACCACTATGCTGAAGTCTTTCATTCGTTCTTGCCAGTACAACCCCGATGGTATTTCCCCCTGGAATGCCTTACACTTCTATGGGAGTGTGAAGATGAATGGTGATAATTTTTATCGCTAAACTTTTTTGTTTCATCTTCTCTATTCTTCTGTGTTGCAAGAAGAAGAATTAGTATCATACTCCAACACATCAGATGTACAGATTTCTTGTGATTACCCATTGTCAGTATCCAGCATTTCATCTTCAGATACAGATGAGATTATTTGACAGCCACATCTCACATGTACTATGCAGCACTATAAAATCAGTACATTATCACTTGCTGTAATACAAAAGTTTCATTCCATGGTCCATGTCATTATCAGTTGTGACATTATATATGTATCACATATTACATTTAAATTAGTGCGTTTGTAGAAAACATATAACAAAGATGATTCTGACAATATGACGGCTGAATATTGAAATGCAGTTTGTAGTTCAACTAAATGGAGTGTAGCTCCATCTATCAAAATACCAAATAAAAGGGTATATCTAAAAAAACAAATTACAGCATAACTTGACCATTAGAAGAGTAAGTTATATTAGTAAACCTGCCGGTGAATTAAGACCGGACTTCAGCCTGTAAGGACTTCCTTGTAGACGATGTTCTTCATCGAGGTCAGTAAGGACACGGTCGGTCTTTTTCGCTTCTTTGAATTGTCCTTTTGCTTCTTGGGTTTCTCCTTCGGCTTCTCCTTCTGAATGAGTATCTTTATGTTTCTCTTCGCGGTGGCTCGAGACAAAGCAACATAGAGTTGACCATGAGAGAACACAAGATTGGGTAGGTAGACACCAGCAATAGGGATTGTCTGCCCTTGAGCCTTGTTAATGGTCATAGCAAAGCTAAGTCTTATAGGAAATTGCTTCCTCTTAAATTTGAACGGAAACATGTCATTTTCAGATGGGCAGAGAGGTATTCAAGGAAGGAAGACCCTACTGCCAGCGTGTTGTCCAATCACGATTTCTGCATCAATGGTGTTCCTCTCAAATCCTCTAACAACAAGCCTAGTGCCGTTACACAGTCCGTTAGCTGGGTCAATGTTCCTTAGAAGTATGACAGGGCAGTTTAGCTTTAGTTTGAGTGCATGCGGAGGAAGACCGTTGGGAGTCAATCCATTAAGAAACTCTTGAGCGTAGTAGCCATACGGGTCGTCCTCCGCACTAACAAAGCTATGGTATATTACTTCATCTCCCTGAAAACGCTCTATCATGCGGATGTTTATCTTGTCGACATTGTCGTTTGTGGTGGAAAGGATTGCGTGACATGTCATGTAATTCGAATCAGACATGTTGTCATCTAGACTCGGAAACACGTGGTCAATAAGCTTCTCCAAGTCATCAACCTCGCCTGTAGAAGGAAGACAAATGTATTTAGGGAGTAGTATGTTGCCTTGATCGTCCACACCCTCAGTGCCATTGCCGACCCTAAGCAAGTAATCTACAAACCAAGTGTCATTATGAGCCCTCATGTTGGTAACAAGCCGAAGCTGCCGAATACCCTTCCACGGATGATAACTTCAGAGTGTTGCATCAATTATCTGGCCCTGCGACCCCGTTCTGACAACCGGAAGCACCTGCCTAAAGTCCCCGCCAAAAAGAACAGTCTTTCCTCCAAAGGGTCGGTCGCGTATTCCCATGATGTCACACATGCTATTGTCCAATGCCTCAACCGCTTGTCGCTTCGTCTTGCTGGCCTTGTCCCATATTATCAATGAGGCCATCCTAAGCAGCTTGGCAGTCCCACTCCGCTTGGTGAAGCTGCGCGAGGCACCATCATTGCAACTCAGTGGTATCTTGAACCTCGAGTGGGTAGTCCTGCCGCCAGGCATTATAGAAGCGGCGACGCCCGATGTCGCGGTAGCCATACCAATCTTTCCCTCGCTCCTCACCTTGGCAAGCATCGCCCTGTATAAGAAGGTCTTCCCTGTACCTCCAGGGCCATCAACAAAGAATACACCCCCATCACCGTGTTCAACAACCGCCAGTATCTCATCGTATGCGGCCCTCTGCTCCAAGTTCAGGGAAGATGCCAAATTAGTGTTATCCATGTCAAACTCAATGGTTGATTACTCTATGACCTCTCTACACTCACCATCGGTTGGGTCAAACGCATCATCGATGATTGGAAGAGTGAAATCAACAACGTCTTTACCCATGGACTGCAACATAGCCCTAATGTCAAGCAACACCAACTGCTCAACCTCCTTGGGCGACGTGCGTGTTCGACGATAGTCATCTGACATAGGCTCGAGGTACCTATCACATAAACCGCGCACGTCGCCTGGCTCGCAGTGCACCAAGATGGTTGTGAAGAGCCTCCTAAGAGAACATGGCATCGCCCACTGCTCAGCCTCATTAAGACAGTCGTCAAGCGTGTTGTCTGCCTCGATGAGACCCAACCATTCAGCAACCTCTCTAAAGCTCCCACATAGCATGCCGCCCACGGTGAGCAAGTCGTCGAATGAGATTTTGCCCGTAACATGGTTCAGCAATACACGCAAGTAGTATCGCTCCCCCTCGACTGGATTGGCAGACACGTTGCGACCTATTTGAAAACGCTTGACCCGAGGCTTCCAAGACTTCTTTTGCTGCTGCCACGTGAAGCTTCCGGGAAAATTCTTGTACATTATATGCCTAGCCCAAGGGTGTTCCTGGTTAGCCTTGAAATACTCCGTTAACATGGATTTTGAAGCTTTTTCGGAGGCCACAACGTTCTTCAAGTCAGCCTGCGCATTGAATGCAACCCTGTGCATATTCAGGAGATGAAGAGGCAACTACAAGACAGGCGGGTGATTGGCGCAAAGTGGGAAGCCAAATATACTCCACATAGCCTCCGGAGGGGTGACCCATCTTCCATCAACGTGTCTCTTGATCTCATCAATGTTACCATCGGCGTCGGGCTGGTCGATGCTGAAAGAAGCCTTATCATGGCCCTTGTAGATGTACTTGTAAAGATATTTGACGGCCTTTATGCTAGAGCAGACCTCAATGTTGATGTGGCAATTGAACATCCGCAGAAGGTATGGGTTATAAGGCACAACCCATCTGTTGTCCAACATCTTCCCTCGGACCTTAGCACGTCTACCGTCGTCTCTACGCTGATAAACTGGATATGAGTCCTTCCCCTGTGCTGTGTTTTCATTGAACGGCCGCGGGTATCTACACTTGCATCCATTTTCTTGCATGCAAACATTCTTTGGGTTGAGAGCACCGCATGGTCCGTGCATCATATGCTTTACCACCATTGCATACAATTCGGGATACTTATGCTTTTCTGGGAGCTCTGCTGATATGAGCTGGTCATACTGCTCTGGGACGATAAGCTTATATGCTGAGTCCATGATCAACAAAAAATGTGCGTGGGGAAGGCCCCTTTTTTGGAACTCGACTACGTATACATAAGCGACAACAACACCCAGGATCTGCTTCTGAACAACATGTCCTTCATAGCCTCTAGTTTGCCGTAGAACACGCGAGCCACAATATCAGGTCGGTCCTGCGCAGTCTGACCAGGCATCAACTCATTAGTTATCTCTTCCCATTTTGGATTGCAAGTCATGGTCAATAAGATATCAGGCTTCCCGTATGTATGGACAATTGCCATGGCATCCATATGCCTCTTCTTCATGTCGCGATCGCCACCTGGGTATGCTCCAGGGAGCACTATCCTTGTCCCAACAGCGCTTGCTCGCGTCTCACCTGATGTGATCGCATCAACAACTCCTTTGTACAAGTCGGCCCGAATATGCGTCTGGTTCTTCCTGAACCACCTCAACCAACAACTCTCAATCTTGACATACATGTCTACCGCCAATTGCTGCAGCAGGCGTGCTCCACAAAGTATGGGATTGAAGATCGCAGGCCGTGTCTGAAGCATGTAACAGTAATAGTCTCCGATGGAGACGCACAACCTGCTATTCCCCTCTGCATGTGGTCGAGTACAATCAAAATGAGGAATTATTCGAGTTAAATTATATTATTTGTAACAATACTTGTTGCCTACGGCATACCTGCATTCTCATCATCATCATGGCCCAGTTGGGGATGTAGTACAACCTCCCAAGGAACATCACGTTTAGGTAGCTTCAGATGCCAACCTAGTTCCCCCCTTGGATAAAATAGGGGATAAGACAACGGGTCATATGCCCCGGAGGTCACACGAATACTGTGCCTTTCGTAGTTGTTACCACAAAGTGTTATCCTCCGGTCAAACCTTTTTTCTAGGTCACTGCCCTCAACCCAAATTGGAGCGACCTCACATGACAACGGTCTATTATATCTTCTTTGGTCAAGCCTCTTATCGGTGTTTAGGTCTATCCTATAATCATCGAGGTTGTCCTTGTGTGCACCCAAACTCCTAAATTGCTGGGAGTACGAGTTTCTTTCAGTATGTCTACTAACTTCTTCACGACATCCTGGTCTAACTGCTTGGTGGCCGCCTTACGATGAGTAATGGTTGGGTCGTCATCATAGAAGTATAACTGCAAATGTTCTGGACGGGAGCTAGGCCCGAACGAGTGCACATTGTGGTAGATGGTGCTGTGTGCCCGGAATGTGTACACCCCAGACTTCATGTTTGTGTAGTTCTCATCAAGGCTGACGCCAAGGGTTGTGAAGGAGAAATGCCCATTGAAGAACCGTATGTTCTCCCGAAAATGTCTAGAATCTGCATCCATGCTGCACCATAGTCTCATCAGCTCTGGGACTGGTTCCAGTTGTTTAAGTTCGATCTGTCCATTGCGATAGCAGAAACCGTCAGTCTCAGACACAAACTTTTTGGCCTTGCAGTGTTTGCAGTTTGCGTCAAGTTTCAGGACGTGAGTGGTGTCTGGGATGTTTGTGTAGACAAAGTCTAATGGATCAACATCGCTAGGTATAGCAGATGACATGCTCGTTTCATCAACATCCTCAATTGTGTCATTATCGGATCCTACAAGCATTTGTTGAGGCAGGATTGTCAAAACAGTAATCACAATTAACTATAATTGCACTTAAGCTCAACAACTTTGAAACATGTAGTACCTTGGTCGCGAAACATGTAGTACTCCTCATCCATCAAGTCGGATGGTGTCAGTTCATCGCCCATGATGGGGTCTCGGAACACATCGTTGTCATCTGCATTATAGATGTGGCGAATGTGACAAGAGACACCATGATGCCAGAACAGAGTTGCTGAGAATTAGCATAAGAACTAGACAAAAGCATTTTTCATACCATTGGTGACAACACCATAATTTGGCATGACTGGCGAAGGGTCGCCATCCGATGAACCATCTTCGGCGCCCCATCCGAGGGGTATTGCGCGACAGCTGGATGCGGGACATTCATAGGTTGAGTTTGCTAGGTTTGGACGTGGGAGTGCAAGGGATTCTTTGCATGGGGTGTTTTTCCTTTTAGCATAACTGGCCTTCCTTTGAGCACTTGACTGGCCCTTCTCAATGACCGACATGCTTTTGCAGCGTTGCACATGCTTCCCTCGGATCTTTTCATTCATTTCTTCTCTGTCATCAACCGTTAGTTCATCCTTTCTCTTCTGATAATATGTTCGGCTACGTGAGTTTCTCTGCTCCCTCTTAGCTCGGTCATTGTCATGGGTAACAACAGATGCGTCTAATTATGAAGGGGGTAATGCTGCTTCAATGTGCGCAAAGTCTGTATAGCTTGTGCCATCAGGGGTGGCTTTATGAAAAACGTTGTGAAAACATCATTAGAACAATCAGATGTAGCGGATAATGAATATTACCACTTTATGTTGCTATTCAAATATAAATCATGTGCATTAAGATCAAGCATTTGACGGTATGCTGCGTGCCTAGTATTCTCTAAAAGAATATGCAGGTATGAGAAAAAAAATGATTACTTCAACGAGAAACTAAAGACAATGTTTTACCTAATGTAGATAGTGGCTCTTGATTTTCATCTACTTTTAGCTGATCCTTTTTCCTCCGATAAGAAGCTCTTCTCAGTGCATTTCTATGATCTCTCTTGCGCTCGTCCTCGGTTAATTGACTGGTTTCTTCTAGGTCATTGAAGTGAACGTCTGCTGTCATTCATGGCATACTATAAATGTAGAGAGTAAAACATAATCTGACCTCATTTGATGACATCTCACGCTCAAGTTGTTTACCTTTAAAAGCATTGTCATTAACCAGACCAGATGTGACCGTCGTTGCAGCAGTATATACTGTTTCATTATGCGATAATGTTGTATAGTCGGAGCTAGTTGGGTTGTCTAATAAAAAAAGGTTAATAAAACATACTCAGAACTTAATGGTTAAGACCTTAATCTTCTGGTACTATTAATATTGGTTAGAACATTTAAATCTTACCAGATAAATTAAGGGCCCGGATATTCTCTTCTTGCAGATCCCGACCCTTTTTCCGCCGATAAGAAGCTCTCCTCAGGGCATTTCTATGGTCTCTTTTGTGATCTGCTTCCGTTCTTTGCGGATCCTCTTTGGTCTCAATCAATTCATCTAATTCAACATGCGTGGTGAGTATTCTTACTTCATATATCAACGGGACGCTGACCTTGCTGTTATATATACCATGAGTACCTAATGTCCCTGCTATCGCATTAGTAGGTTGATGAACGTTCGTGATATCACCTAGGGTACGACGTTGAACGATGTGCACATTGTGTTGTTGTTTTTTAAAAACCTCTGTCTTGCTAATGCGATAAGATGCTCGCCTCCACGCGTTGTTAAGTTCCCTATGATCTATAAGATGAATCAATCGTATGGTGGTTAGTGAATAAAATAAGCCCCATAATCTATTAAGGCTAGTTTGTCAACTCACTTAGATCAATTCATACCACATACGAGAAACCAGTCTAAAAACTTATAGGATGCAAATTTTAGTCAGCATACTCATGTTAAACAACTCACCAGAATTTGTCAAGGAGGGCTGATGAACCTCTTGCAACAACACAGTATCCTGGTCCTTTTTCTTTTGATAAGCACCACGCCTTTGTGCGTTGAACTGCTCCTTTGTTGTCTCAGCGTAGTCTATGCAAGTGATGTAGTCTGCATCATGTCAAAATTAATAACTACTAACCCCATAGTGCAAAAATCACATATGTTGTATGATGAGCCACTACCGAACACGTCAGTATGGAGTGTGGATAAGCATGCATGTGAATACCTTTTACCACTGTCGCCCCATCTAATTCATCGTTTGAAGGATCACAACCTACAACTTACAAATAAAAAACCCAGGGTAATATGTAAATGAAGGTGAACACACTTGAATATAAGTTAGTGCAACTAAAATGCCAGAATCGAGAATTAGATTACTCGAAGACAACAACAAAGCATCATGCTGATCTCCAACCAGTTGCGATAATGATCCAACTGTAGAGTTGATACAAGTAGGAAAATAAAGCCAATGTTATATAGGAGACAATATATGGAGCTAACATTCTTGGCATCTGAAATGCGGATGAGTAAGTACCATTTTCATCTATGCAACATTCTGCTGTTAGTATACTCGGGGCCGAGAATGGAGCTTCATTATGCTCTACAACCGGGTTCGGGCATTCTGTAGAGTTGTAACCAGGATTAATAAAAGGCCAATGAGACAGGTGACAAGGTATGCGGCAACAAAATGAACAATATTGAGACAAGCATCATACGTGGAACCGTAGCATTATTTTCAACAACATTTTCAGCTACGGAATGATGCTTGCATTGCTATCATCAACATTTCTCCCGCTTGAAAGGCCTGCAAAACATTTAGCATATAGCTTGTCAATATAATAGAACCTATGAGTAGCACTTTATGATAGAATTGCAGCATACCGGTAGTAATGTCAACTTCTGGTTGCTGTTCAAATGGCTTGCTTTTTGAATTACCCATACACACCTATGTAAGGGCAGCACACTAACAATAAATGACATTTTACTAATGTGAAATATGAATTGGCACAAACTCAGCTAAGTAGTAATCTTGATCTACACAGTTTTATTATTCAATTGATTCAAATGTTGGTCATTTCAAACTATTTTACAGAGTGGGAACACTTCCTGTCAACAATCAGAAGCAGCAACTTCATTCTATAATTAAGGATGTTTCAATACATATATTTCCAGCTATATACATAATGAAAATGCAGTCAGTTTATTATTACTTATTTGTGTCTAATCAAGGAATGTAGTATGCATTCAGTTTCTTCAAAATGGTATATACATGAGAATGGAGTCAATTTCTTATTACTTATCAGTACTTGAAAATGAACTCAATATTTCAATAGGTGTGCTAACTACCTATTGTTTTTGTCACTTATTGCTGGTGATGTTGTTGTGAGATGCAAAATCAAATAGTGTTGTTAGTTGCTGCTTCAGATGACTAAGGCACAGAGGTAAATCACCACTTGATAACTCCTAAAGTGAGTGCCGCTTATGTCATGATACAAAAAACTGCAAATTCAGTTAAATATACCTAGATGTATGTAACCTGGGACTATATGGCACAAATTCTACTAATATCTTGCCATTCTTTTGCTTCCATACACTACAAAAAAAGACACATCCGTGACATTTTGGGCCGAACGATTTTTTTTCTATCATACATATGACACTTCTATGATGATAATTATGACAAAACCCGGTATCAGCATAGATGTGGTGGGCTCCTACTTCTATGAAAAAAAACATGACAGAAAATGGGCTTTTCGTCCTGGGCGGGCCGGAGACGCAGCTGCATGACATTCTTTGGGCCGTCCATGACGGAAAAAACCATGGTAGAAGCGAGGGGGAGGAAAATTTCGGGGAGTTGCCGGTTACGGTGGGAGGTCGGGGGCCGAGTGATGCGCGTTTCTCTCGTACACGTACGCGCGTGTGTGCAAGGCGTTGGCTCTAACTGAACCCGAGCGAGGCGTTGGGCTCTAACTGAACCCGAGCGATTGCACTGCAGGCTACGCGTTACTGAACCCGACCGATCGATCGATGGCTGTTAACTGAACCCGATGGAGCGGTTCCTTTGCTACTGCTACTAACTGAAGCCGATCGATTGGATGAACAGTG
>NC_041383.1:121458786-121474651 GCF_002162155.2 Triticum dicoccoides | reverse complement strand
GTTGAACATGACCCCGTGGTGTGGAGGGCTGGATGAACAATAGACGGTGGAGGGATGGATGAACAGTAGACGGTGGAGGGGTGGTTGAACAGTAGCCGGTGGAGTAGCACGTGGTGGAGGCTTGATGAACAGGAGCCCGTGGAGGCTGGAGGACGTCAACGGTGGAGATGAACAGTATCCCGTGGAGTCCCGTTTTGCGGTACGCCACACCCCTCCTGATGAACAGGACCCCCGTTTCGATCGTAGGAGGTCCATTTCCTCTGTTTTGCGGTACGCCACACCCCTCCCGATGAACAGGAACCCCGTTTCGACCGTAGGAGGTCCGTTTCGTCCGTTTTGCGGTACGCCACACCCCTCCCGATCAACAGGACTCCCGTTTCGATGGTAGGAGGTCCGTTTCCTCCGTTTTGCGGTACGCCACACCCCTCCTGATCAACAGGACTGCCGTTTCGACCGTATGAGGTCCGTTTCCTCCATTTTGCGGTACGCCAGGCCCCTCCCAATCAACAGGATCCCGTTTCGAACATGGCCGGCCGAACACATGGCCGTTTCCTCCGTTGTGCGGCATGCCAGGCCTCGTTTCCATCGCCTGTTCCGTCCAAGCCCTCACGATGAACACGACCACGCATTCCATTCCGAGCCAGCCGGTTGGCTCCCCATGAACACGACGACGACGCTGTTTCTCCGTTCCAACCCAGCCATGTACGTATGTGCGAGTAAGCGTTCGAGACCCTGCCCGTATGTACATATGTGGCCGTATTTTCTTTCTTGCACCCTCGCCGCTGTACGTACGTGTAGATGCTACGTGCACGCCTCTACTACGACACGTGTGCACCTCTACTACGACACGCGCGCGCCTCTACATCGACCAGTATGTACGTACACTTTCACGACAAGAATGACAATGCTACGTACACTTCGACCAGGTGGGTCCCGACTGTGAGGCACTTCCTTGCCTGCGAAGATGTAGCTAGTGGGTCCCAGCAGTCAGGGGGGCGAATCGTTTTGGGTTTTTTTTGCCCGGACGCACATCCTTGCATGCGAAGGTGAAGCTGGTTGGTCCCAGCAGTCAGGAGGGAAATGTTTTTTCACGAAATACGGTGGCCCGTCCGGTGGGTCCCTGCTGTCAGGTGGAGGAATCATTATTTTCCTCATAATAAGGAGGCACTTCCTTGCTGCGGCCATGGACCCAGCTGTCAGCCTCTCGACGTACAGTCCACGTCCGATGGAAGTGGTTCCTTGACCACGTTGACCATGCCACGCCGAGAGCACCAGGGCGGTGGACGACGGCGAGGCCTAGGAAGGGGACGACGCGGAGCCGGTGAAGACGCGGCAGTGGATGCCCACGCGAAGAGGAGTATGAGTATTCACTCGTTCGGTTGTAGTGTGAGGCTGCCGTTGCCGCAGGGCCTGGTCTAAGGTGGGAATAGTAGGGGGCAGTGAGGCCTCCGCGGCAGCATAGCCGACCACGGGAAGCAGGAGCAGGTGGCACGACCGGCGCTGCTTTGGGCGGCTGGAGCAAGAAGACCAGAGGTTGAAGACGCACTACAGCCGTTGATGGACATCGTACGGTCACTGGAGCTAGAATCGTTGATATTGACTAAGTTGACAAAGCCCTCCGTCCCCGTCAACTTAGTAGGCCCACAAGTCAGCTTTCCACCAAGGTGAGTCCTAGCTAGAAGGAGGAGTGTTCATTTTTTTGTGCGTAATAAAGAGGCACTTCCAGTGGGTCCGAGATGATAGCGGGGGGAACGTTTTTTTTGCGAAATACGGTGGCCCGTCCGGTGGGTCCCAGCGGTCAGGGCGAAACGTTTTTTTTGCGAAATAAGGTGGCCCGTCCGGTGGGTCCCTGCTTTTAGGTGGAGGAATAATTATTTTGCGTGTAATAAGGAGGCACTTCCTTGCGGCCGTCGTGGACCCAGCTGTCAGCCTCTCCACATACAGTACTCTTCCGATGGAAGTCGGTTGTTGACCGCGTTGACCACGCCGCGCCGAGAGCACCAGGGCGGTGGATGACGACGACGCCTAGGAAGGGGACGACGCGGAGCCGGGGAAGACGCGACAGTGGAAGCCCGCGCGGAGAGGGGTACGAGGGTTCACTGGTTCGGCTGCGGTGTGAGGCTGCCGTCGTTGCAAAATAACAGGGGGTGTGGGTGAGTGGAGGGATGGCCTGGCCAGTGGTGGGAGTAGTATGGGGGCGGTGAGGCCTCCGCGACAGCACAACCGGCCACGGGAGGCAGGAGCAGGTGACACGACCAGCGCTGCTTTGGGCGGCTGCACCAAGAAGACCAGAGGTTGAAGGAGCACTACGGCCGTTGGATGGACATCGTACGGTCACTGAAGCTAGAATCGTTTATATTGACTAAGTTGACAAAGCCCGTCGTATGCTCCAACTTAGTAGGCCCACAGGTTAGCCTCCGAATCGGTGCACCCTAGATGTCAGGGGGAGGAATCATTTTTTGGGCGGCCGAAGCTAAGAATATCCGAGATTGAAGAAGAAGCACGACATCCGTTGGATAGATATCCAACGGCCACTGCTGCTAGAACCGTGTGTTGACTATAATAAGTTGACAAAGCCTTGCATACGCGTCAACTTATTTTTTTAGGGGACGCGTCACTTAGTAGGCCCACAAGTGTGTGGCAGAGAACTTATAGCCCATTTGCATTTTGTAAGAATGTACAACCCATTTTTGAATTCTAATGGAATTTACAATAGCCCATTTACAGTTTGTTAAAAGTACAACCCATTTTCTAGATAAGACAACGATTAATAATTTCAACCAACCGTTGAAGACAGAATTTAATAAAATTTCCCACATTTTGATGGGATCCGAAATATTTTTATCCCAAAATTTCTAGTCAGATTAAATATAAATTTGTATTACGTAAAAATCCAACGAAACATTGCGCGCGCAACAATGAAAATTTAAGATTTTCAAAATCCATAAATAATATTTTATAAACTAATTTCGTGTTTGGTGCATTTTTTTATAGTTACTGCCCACTTTTTATAATTACATCCCATTTATTATTTTTACAGCCCATTTTCTTGTTAAGCCTAATGCATCCCTCCTAGGAAAGATTTGCAGCCCAGCGGGGCGGAGAATAACAAGTTGACCTTGCCTAGGTATTCCTCAAAAAGACGTATAGCTGGGCTAGCCATTTTCATCTTGAAAAAAGTAGTATCTGGGGTGGATATCTGACCTGGGCTAGAGGGCCACAGCCCGCCTAGTTAATACCCTGCTCTCCTCTGAACAACAACGAAATCATCGCCAAGAAAAACTCTGCAGTGCTCACGCCTCAAAAACACAAATACTGCTCGAGCTGCTTGGTCCCAGCTCTCGGCCGCACCTTGTGCAATTCTCTTGTTTATATTGACTACATAGGTTGACAATGGCGTGGGACCGTCATGTCAGGAAACTAGGAGAAAGCAAAAAAAATATAGTTGTACATAATAAGGAGGCACTTGCGTACGTACGGCTATGGCCCTAGTGGGTCCCTAGTGTCATCCAATCAAAATAAAGTCATCTCCTAAATCCTCATGTTCGTTGACCATGTTAACAATGCTCAGTACCACGGCGAGCGCAACAACTCGACGGATAACGGAGAGGGCCTCGCGGGCCCTACGGAGGTCTGATACAGCGCCCGCTGCTCATTCAGGAAGCCAGGATCATCGGACACCTATGAGCACCTTCGAGAAACTGAGACGGCATGAAACGGTAAGGCCGTGCTTGGGAGCTCTGGTTTATTTCAAACCTATATTAACATACAAGTGTAATTTACTCGTCATCGGAAGGCCCGAGGTCTGTAAGTAAAACCGGCGGGTTACGCGTGTAATTTGAGAGACCAGTGTATATTTTACGAGCACTGCTATATGGTCGACATTACCAGACAATACATGCACGGCGTGCGTATCATGCCATCCATGGGCAAGACTGAAACAGCAGCTAATGGTTGGATTAGCAATCGTCCGAGTGTCGTTCAACGTTTTTATCATGTGTGATGTACTTCTGATATTTTACTAGTCGAAATAGACCAACCAAGCGCCTTCGCCCGAGACCATCTGCTTTAATTTACAAGCATCAGTTTTACAAGCGGTTTTGATTGGAAAACGACGATCCAGTCACGGCCTAATATCATGAGTTGGTCGGAAGATCATATGGTTTCACGTCTAACCTACCCGACATGTCGTATAGGCTATGAATGAAACATCAGACGATGAACTTCTTACGCACAGAAACAATAGAAGAGGATGATCTTCTTAACAAGCAAATCACTGGCATTAGATCGACATGCAAAACAATACTAAGAATTATTCTCAGGAGGCACGGTGAACATCTCGTGATGCCGCATGCCACAACATTCCAAGCTCAACTTTGCAATCAAACACAAGGCCTGGCATTACATAGACAATATTCAGAACAAACACTTAACACAAGAATATCTCAGCAGAGTAACTATTTACTTCTAAATTGAACAGAGGAATAGGAAAAAACACTCGATGCTGCTCACAGCAAGGGCGTCCCACTCAAAAATATCAAATGCATCTTTTCTGGCTAACATCAATGAGCAAATTTTGACAAGGTTTTCCAATTCCAATATATTAAAATAACATCTTCTTGCTAACATCAATGATTAAACTTTGACAAGCTTTTCCCATTCAAAATATGTAGTGCCTATGATCGTGTCCTGTCGTAGCTTCTTGTACTTGTTTGGGCACTTTTTGCCCAGGGCACTCCACGTGTTATTAAATTGCCAATGGTCTCTGCAGACTAGTCATGTCACTGGTGTCTAATAATACTCTGTAAAGCTTCTCGGTCATTCCTTCTATAATGTACCGCAACCAGTGACTGCTTCTTTCTGCAAAGTGGAATGACCAACTGGACCCAGTAATGCAGCAGTTTACCTTAGACACATTGGCTCCTTTTGTGCAGTTCAACTAAAGTCAAAGTCGGAATAAAACCGAGCTTTAATTTTGATATCCCTGTAAGCAACAATAGGTATAAGGGAAACAATTACTGAGAAATAACGGTTGATGACTTGTCTTAATGGGAAACAAAGCAAGAGAGTAGCAATTCTCCATCAGTTTGATTCATTCATATTGACTGAGACATTATCTTAACAATGCCTTGTTTCAACATGTATAAAGAACAACAAAGCAGAAAAGTACCATTCCTAAAACAATGCAACCGATTCATTTTTAAAGAGACATTATCTTAACAATACCTTGGTTAAACATGTAGAAAGAACTACAAAGCAGGATAGTACCATTCCTAACAAGTGTTGCAGTTTTGAACTAAGATTCAGTAGTTAATTAATTCTGAGAGTGGCATTGCTTAATTTTACCAGTGGCATTAGATTAACGAAAATCATAAACAGTTCCAGGGGAGAGTGGGCGCAACAACAATATGTGCTTCCATCTACTTATAAAGGGGGTGATGAAGAGTTTGTTATATCAAAGCAACAAGCATCATGTCTGGGTTGGTCCCATTTTTGTTCACTACTTAATGGGAAAAGACAACAATACAATAACTTCAATTCAACATTTATTTAAAATAGTGCCAATACAGGTAGCACAACATCTCAAAGCACACTGCACAATCATGTGGATGAAGGCCTGTACTGACCTTTCATGAGAACACCAGGATAAAATACGAATCAGCTAACACGAATAGGAAATCCAATCTCCTTTTGTGCAGTTGCACTGAAATCAAGCAAAGTGTTTCGCGTAGCGAAGCAAAATGTCCCAATAGCAACAAGTTGAATAGATATCATGTGGTTGAGACCAAGATTTGAAACAACTCGACAGGAACACTGGAAACAAATCTCGAATCTCCTTTTGTGCAGTCCCACCAAAATTAAGCAAAGTCACCGGTGTGACATTCAAGTTGAACTGCACAAAACACTCTTAAAACATAAGTGTTTCGAGTAGCGAAGCAAAATGTCGCAATAGCAACAAGTTGAATCGGTACCCCTGTTTTAACAGAGGCAAAAAGGAAACAATTACTTGCCGATAAAGGAGGATGAAATAAACAGTGACAGAAAGAAGCATCTAACTTATCTTGGATGGAAAACAAAGTAGGATAGTAGCATTTCTAAAACGGTTGCATTGATTCATATTAACAGAGACACTCTCTTGAAACAACATTCGTTAAAAAATGTAATTTACTTTTAACAGTGGCATTACTTCAATTTTCCGGCGGCATTCTTAGATTAACAACAGCAAAATAGCTGTATGGGACATGCTAGCACCATGTGCGCCCACACGTATAAATGGGTGATGCAGAGTATGTAGCCAAGCAGCATATCTATGTTGGTCCCATATTTGTTCTCTTTGAACTTTTTTCCTATGTGAGGGCAGCAAATCTAGTCCTGCAGAAACTACCCGACACCCCCAATTTCTTTCCCTTTTCAACAAAGAGATCGGTTCCTTACAGATGTGTGTACTGGGTTACCCCCTTTTTCCCTTTTCGAACAACAAAGCGGCTGGATGGCCAGTTTATACTACTTTTCCTCCCTCCTTTCCTCATTGAACCACGTCCTAGATTCATGCTCCACCCCACCGCCCTTTCTTTCCTCTTTGAACCAAGACCTAGATTCGACTACAGATCGAAAAAGATCCACATGTAGCTAGAGCAACGACGATTTCAGAGAAACTTATACCTTAGGGTCGTCGGGATGTGGCAAGGCGTGCGGCGGGAGGCCGGATCTGCCCACACTACGTACGGCAGTGAGGAAGAAGGGGTCAGTGGCCCTCCCGCACAGGCGTTGGGTGAAAGAGAACAACCCAGCCGGCAGTGGATTGCCTCCCTCGCCGAAGGCGATAGAGTTAAAGCTGCACCTCCTCCCCTTCCCGGTGCGACAGGATACGGATGCCTCCTTCACCAGCTGTGAGGGGGGGGGAGAGAGAGAAGAGGCCAACGTAGTCTTGTTTAGATCTGGTGAAGAGAGGGTGAGAGACTGTGAATATAGCAAACCCTAGCAAATGAACACTGAGCCTCCAACGTGTAACATATATGTATTGCGGTGAGCATGTGGAGAGTGCAAACCCTAGCGAACAAGCGCTGAGGCTCCCGCCTATATATATACTAATGTAGTACGGACTGAGCTCCGGTGCCTTCACTCCATCTGCTTTTGGCTGTATGACAGGTGAGCCAGCCACATTTTGGGCCCACCTGTCATAAACCCAAAGGCAGGTGCACTAAGTCAATGAAGCTGCGTCCATATAGTACTCTCGTGTGTATACGACTAATATATAGTGGAGTGGTTTTCTTATTCTCTCCATAACAATCGTTTTAAATTGTGTAAGTACGAAACGGAACTCTTTATTTAATGTACAGTGAAGAAAACTAGTACTACTTCCGATGAACTAACGATCCACGCCCACGCGTCCTGGTCGCACTTCCTGTCCTTCACGTGTGGTACACTACCCTCCCTTAAGTGAACAACCACACATGCTCCAAATTATCGGAAACGTGTGAGAGTGTGTACAAATAAAGAATTTTAATTTCAATTATCGGAAAGGTTTGAGATTATTACAAAGTTTGACTTCAGTCAAATCTAATATGCAGAGTAAATAAAAATGGAGGGCTACTATGTCCATCCGGGTTTTTAGTCCACACCATTTTTGAAATCAAGGTTAATAGCTGGACAAATAAAATTACAGGGGAGCTGGAGACAAAGTTGTGAGAAGGCTTAGAAATCAATACAAAACTTATTCTCTTAGTACCAACGTCGATCCTTCTTCGAGGAAACATTTGGTTCATAGCCAATTGTGTGATAAAATTGCACCAACGCGAAAGACGGCTGCGTCTCCAACGCAACCAAGGTGAACTGACGAAGGATATCATCTTTGTGCATAACAAGCAAAGAGCACTGATGGAAGACAACTTGTTTTTCATTGAAAATCGATCAGCTTCACCAGCCGACGCAACCATGAGGCGTAACCATGAGGCGTAACCATGAGCATCGATAGGTCATCTCGGTGATGCATCATCCATTTGGCATCAAGTTTGGGTGAGGCACCTATGAAGTTTGACAAATCCTCACTGTGGTCTATTTCTCCTCAGTAATCAAGCTCGAGGAAGGAAAAACCACGTGGCAGAGGACAGTGAGGCGGAACAACAATGGCCATCCAATTTTGTGCAGTTCCACTAAAATTGAGGAAGACATGCCCGGGTATGGAGACACGCATCCTGTTTCCAAAAAGATAAAAAAGGGTTAATGAAAAGTACACCAACAAACAGAAGCATCATAATTATATCTTGATGGGAACTAAACCAGGATACCCGAGAAAAAAAGCATTTCTTCATTTAACCAGTGATAGTACTACCACCATATGGACAATAACCGCACAACCACCATGTACTTTTTGTTGAAACAACATGTATACCTCCACCAAGGCATAAATCAGGACAACTTTTCGAGTGGCATTTCCTCTATAATAGTACTAGTAGGTGATGTTGGACCAGCCGACGAACCCTAGCTACTATGCATGGGGAGCTGGGGAGTAGTCGCATAGAAGAAAACCCACACGCAGCGACCAGGGGAGCTGGACCAGTACAAGAAGTTATACCTCAGGTGGGCGAGATGTCGTTTAGGCGGGTGGGCGGGATCTGCCCACATGACGGTAGCGAACAAGGGCACGGAGGATCTTCGTCCGCGCCAGCGCCGGCTCCGAGAGGACGGTGCACATCGACTCCCTCCGTCGCTGACGGCGACAACGTCAACGCTGCACCTCCTCACCTCCCGCAGTGGACGGGATTCGGCCGGATCTGTGACCACCGGTGAGGAGAGAGATAGAGTGGACACTGTCATCTTGGTTTGATATGGAGAGGGTGAGAGAGCGAGACGCGAGAAACTCTATCAAACAAGAGGCTACTCCCTCCTTTCCAGTTTATAAGGCTCAATTCAAAAATCTCACTAACAAAGGTAGATTGTGAGTGGTGGAATACTTTTTGTAGTTTGCAAAAGCACCTAGTTAATGCTCTTGTTTTTCTCAAAAAATTATGTTTATCAATGCATTAATTGCTATGCATGCATGCATAAAGTACATGCATTGGTCAATTTTCTCTCAATACTTGCATGCAATGATTTAATGCACCTTGAAATCTGAACATGTGATGGGAAACAACCAAATTGAGCCTTATAAAATGGAAAAACTAAAATTTTGAGATAAGCCCTATAAATCGGAAAGGACGGAGTATAATGGAGTAAAAAAATCTCTCCATAGCATTGGTTTTAAATAGAATACGCGCGTTCCCGGAAAAAAGAAAGGAAAACTGGCGGACATTTTTTTAAGGGTCTGTCTAGGACACATCTAGATGTCTAAGTTGATGTCCACTCTGTTTGTGGTCTATTTTTTTTGTCCTATTTTTTTTGTTTCTTGTCGCTACATTATATACTTGTGGGAGCTTAGATGTGATATCCTTAAATAACATCTAGATGTGAATTAGACAAACTGATTTTCTATGGTACCAAGAAAGAGAACTCGATCAAAAACACGCCCCCGCTTCCAGGTCGCGAGAGTCGTCGCGCACACACACATAGACATAGACATGCATATCCGTGTTTATGTAAAATTCCATTTCCATCTCCATCTCCAATCATATTTGTCAAACTGGCACATTATTTACGCTGTTAATTATATATGCAGTAATATTAATGTACATCATCTCTTGTTTACGCACGTCCGGACCGCTGCCACGGCCGGTCCTGACTAACCCGAACCCTCTTCATCACCCGCGCGTGCTTCCCACCCGAAACGATCAGTGCCGCATTCATGCCCTACCAGAGCGGACGCGACCTCTCACTGGCGCCGGCATTGAAGCGGCGCGCCGGCTGAGAGACCGTCGCCCATGCCGCTTCCGGGTGCACACGGCTGCTCTGCGTTCGAAGGTCGCAATAGCCGGCTACAACATGCATGTAAAAAGTTCTTGGGAGTCCGTGCTACAGCTAGCTGTCCTCCCCCAACTTGTCAATCTCTTCCAGTAGTGCTAGTAGTACTCCATGGCGCGATCCGTCAACAAGCAGGCGAGAAAGTTATCGTAAACTCGGTTTGCGGTGAGTGGCATGCCGAGCGACCGTGTGGGGTCGAGCTGTGGAGGAGGGTGAGACACGAACACGATAGACGTGATTTAAACGTTGGTTTTGCTTGATTGCGCGATCCAGCGAAACGAAACATTGGTTTCTCTCCGTTTCCATTTTTTCTCCGGAAAAACGGAAACTTTCCACTCCATTTTCATTCCTATTCCAAGGTTGCCCCGTTACAACATTCCATCAAATACAAAGGAAAAGTAACACGCACGCTGATGCATCTCAATGATTCACAGATCATAGCCAATATTTACTTCACAACTAAACAAAAAAGTTGTGAGAGTGTGTACGAAAGAAAAACTACTGATGGGGTCACTACGACTTAAACCCTAAACCCTAAACATGATTTAATTCCCTGGCCAGGTAGAACCCGTCGAAGGAAAGACGGCTGGCACCCTCGGATCATACGATGCTTTTGTGCAGTTCCACTATAATCGACCTGAGCATCCCTGATGGCAAAGATATTGAAGAAGTGTGATTAGAGTAATAGTACTGGCACTAGTTCATGAGACATAAACTCATCACAAGTAGAAGCCGGTAGAAGTAGAGAAAGATCGACATGGAGATGGAGCTACGGAAGTGGAGCAAGCCGGCTCCAAAAGGAAGATGGACTACCTGGGACGTCGGGCTGTACCTAGAAGGGCGGTTGGGACACGACATCGACCCATACCCTGGTGACCCCCGATTGGGACGCACCGACTGTGGGTTTTATCCCTCGCCGATGTCGACCGCGTCTACGCAGAACATTGTTCCCTCCCCCCAGCTACGGGATCAGGCCCGTCGTTCTATGCTTGTGAAGAGAGAAACCTTAGCAAGCAGGTTTGTAGCTTAGGCTCCTGCTAGTGTATATATAGTGATTTTCTTTTTCTCTCCATATCAACCATTTTATATTGCGTACGTGTCATTCAAGAGTGAAATGATGGTTGCTTCTTTCGACTAACTTACTGTGTGATTTGACTGCTCCTTAGTGGCCCCTACACGTACTCCCCCTACGTGTATGCAGCAGTTACACGTACACATGGACGCAAAAACGTGCACGACGCCCTAATGCATGCATGTCCGAGCACACGATGGAACACACACGGTCACACTAAGTGCTCAACCTACACATGCATGCACACACATACTCAGTCAGGGTGAGCTAGTGACTGTATAAACACCGGAAAATATATATATTGAGCACAATGAGCGTATTATGAAGTCCACTGACCGTACTTTTACAAATATACAGTGACAGACAGTGTATTTATCTCGTTTGAAATTAATCCATGAGAAGGCAGTATGGACTAGCATTACTTGCGCGCGGTGGCTCGCGGGACAAGGAGAAACTTTTGACTAATGCAAGCTCTCCCTCTCTCAGGCGATGGACGTGCAACAGTTAATTTGGTGTCAGATTGCCAGAAGCATACACTATACTACTAGTGCTACTATTGTTCGACTTCCCTAATAGGCGAACAGCCAAGAGCAAAGTTTACTACTACTAGTACTGCTAATATAGTCTATAAAGGTACGTACTAGTACTCCTCCGGTCCTATTTTGTTTGCGTCTAAGGTGAAGCCATGATACCAAGGAGCGATTGTTTCGTTTGAAATTGGACAGTTCTATCCCTAATGTGCTACCAAGAGAGGCTGGTGTTAGTTTTTCTAGGCATGCATACCATTGGTTGAGCCTGCCCCACACCGGAATTCTTGCGCTGCATGCATCTCTCTCTCTTTCAAGTCTGCATGCGTCTCACTCTTCCATGCTTGCATGTGTGTCACTCTATCTGCATGCGCACGCCTTAGGAAGGGGCGATTGGTATGGAAGAGAGAGTTGGGAGTTACTACGGCTGCACATGCAGTCAAAGCGGAACAGATGGGAGGGGTACCAGTGGAAAGAGCGGGGTAAAGAAGCTAAGGCGCAGAGCTTTGAGGGAAAAACTGAATTTTCTTAGGCGCAAACCAAGAAGGACCGGAGGGAGTACTAGGAACCGGATGGAGGAGCGTCTGCACTCTTATTATAATTTTAAAATGTGATAAAGCAATCTTCAACACATTTGGTTCTCTTTGAGGGTTCTCGCATGTGATAATGGAAGTTGATTGCATGGAACACTCGCCACAATTCTCGCTTAATGCTGGCTCATACCCTATTACAAATAGCAGCGCTCGGTAACATTTCCTCTTTTTTTGTTACTCAGCATGTAAACAGGTCAGCAAACCTTGCGGCGCATCTTCGTGCGAACCGTGCTTGCTGCACTTTGAATGTGGCCGAGAGCTGGCTTGATGAAACACCTCGCTTCCTACTTCTTTTTTTGCGGGGTACCTTGCTTCCTAGTGACCAGTGTCTTGGCTGATCGTCCTAAGAATGCTTATATATGAATAAAGCTCTCTCATTTACCCGCAAAAAAGATTATGCCATATTAACCGAAAATGAGGGAGTATGGACTAGCACTACTTTTTTGTGTGTCCCGTCAACTCGCAGAACGAGGAGAAGTTTGCAAGACAAGGTGAAGCTCGCTTAAGCCTTTTGACTACTGCAACCTACCCTCGGTGGACATGCATCAGTCCATTCGGTGTCAGATTGTCAGAGACATACACTGTAGTACCCAACATGCGGAGTACCATCATTGTTTGACTTCACGAAGAGGCGAAGAGCCAAGCGCAGTAGTACGAGTAGTACTATTACTAGAACCGCATGGTGGAGCGTCTATACTCTTATTTTTTTATCTCTAATAAAGTACACGTTTATTCCAGAGAAGGGCGGAAAACGGCAGCCCAACATGTAATGAATGATATCGATCAACCAACCATGCTCGAATATATCTTGGCCTCCGTGCGAGCCCATCTGTGTGTTCTAGCTCCTCGTCTCTCTCAAGGAATGGCGGGTTGGCTCTTTGCCGTCAATTGAGGTCGGTTTGCTCACACTCCTGTCCCACATGTCAGTGATATGCCAAGAGGATGTGCGTTGACCGACTGGCCATACGCGTACTTGGTTTTGCACCTTTATACTACTCCTCCCACCATCACAGTTTACCGGGCGCGCTTCATTATGATGCATTTCTCTCAATGCATTTCGAGCACCAGAGAGACTTTAGATGCGTTTGGTTTAATGCTCAATTAATTAGGGCATCATAACCGCAATCAAGTCCACAATTTTCTCTCCATGTACTCTGTACTACTATAGAGTGGAGTACGTGCATGCATGTGTGTACCCGGGGTGGAAGCACTGCATGCATGTGTGTACGCATTATTCCTCTAGTAATAGACGCCGTGCTATAACTACCAATGTTATTTTTCAGGCCGATCGCTAGTCACCTTGGTCCCACAGATTTGTTTTATTTTTTCTGAAGCGCGTTGTATAAATAGTGACGGATGGAGTAGTATGAGCGGATTCAAAGAAGAGCATATTGATGGTTGCTTCTTCAGAGCAACTTACAGTGGGAAAGGTGGGGCTTATGATTTGACTGCTCATTACTCACTATTAATGCGGTGCAACGACCGGGCTGAGTCTCCCATTCGGTTGTGCACTACCCCCTAGGTTCTTAAATATACTCTGGAGTATTTGTCTTTCTAGAGATTTCAACGAGTGACTACTCAAATATTTGTCTTTTTAGAGATTTCAAATGGACTGGCACATACGGATGTATATAGACATATTTTAGAGTGTAGATTCACTCATTTTGCTCCGTATGTAGTCACTTGTTGAAATCTCTAGAAAGACGAATAGAATATTTAGGAACAGAGGGAGTACACATACGAAGCAAAATGAGTGAATCTACACTCTAAAATATGCCCATTTGAAATTTGTAAAGAGACAAATATTTAGGAACGAAGGAGTATAATTTTGTGCATGGCACATGGACCCGGATGATGAAGAGGCTTCTGGCAATGCTATCAAGCTTCCATCATTTGTTTACATAATTGACGTACTATACAAATAATTTTCCAGTGACATGAAATTGTACAATGGTGTGAGCTTTCAGCTTTTGTTTCGCGTGTCTTGCCATCGATGCTCTTTCGGAAACAATAAAAAACTAACTCCCTTGCTAATGCATGTCAATTATTAGCAGATCAGAGCTAATAATTACATCACAACTGAAAACAGAGTTGTGAGAAGGTGTTAAATTAAAACTGATCCATGCTTTCATTGGCAGCAACGTCCCCCCAGCTCTGTCTAAATCAACAAGGCATGTTGGGAAAAAAGTAGCTGTCTGGAGCATGCAACATTCCGATCATTTTGTGCAGTTCCACTAAAATAGAGCTGAGTGTCCCTGTTCCAAAGATATTAAGTGTGATTACGATAATAGAGGACTGCTGATGAAACAATAAACACACAAATAGAAGCCGGTCACCTTTGCAATCTCTCTTAAGACTAACTAGTTGGAGAAGATTAGGCTCGGAGTTGGATGAGGAGGATAGAGCAAAACCAATCTCCCTTTGTGCAGTCGCACTGAAATGTAGAGACGTTGCCCGTGTGACATTTTAGTACAACTGCACAAAACACTCTTAAGAAAAAAGTGATTTGTGCAGTTCACCAAAAGGTCGCAATAGCAACGAGGTGAAATGGATAGCCCTGTTTGCAAAAAAAGAGATAGAAAGGAAACAATTATTGGCCAATAACAGTTGATGACACATGCGACGACAAAAAAGAAGCATATTCCTTGCCCTAAGGGAAGATAACAACACGATTGTGTTTGTCTAAAACGGTGTGAGGGCGAGAATGCAATATGGAAAGTATGCTGGACGAGCTACGTTTTGGGCAAAGAACTATGGAAGATCCACATGCAGCGACGTGGGAAGACGGGCAGTGGAGCAAGGCCGGAGGGGATACCTGGAGGTCGTCGGGATGTAACTAGGTGAGCGGCGGCGGGCGGAATCTGCAAGCAGGTGGTGTAGGCCCTGCCGTGCCGGAGCTTGGTCAGAGACAACAGCGTGTACCGCAGATCAAGACGTGCTACCTCGGCGCCATCGAACGGAGAAACGATGCACTTCCTCCCTTTCCCCCGGTGGACGGGATACAGCCGGATCAGTGACCAATGGTGAGAGAGATAGAGGCCACCGCACTCCCTTTCCCCTGGCGGACGGGATGCAGCCGGATCAACGACCAATGAGACAGAGAGAGGCCACCACACTCCCTTTCCCCCGGTGTACGGGATGCGGCCGGATCAGTGACCAACGGTGAGAGAGAGAGGCCACCGCAGCCTTGTGTGAGATACTCTGAAGAGCGAAAAACCAGGCACGCAAGGCTCCATTGTATATAGTGAGCGGACTACCTTTTTCTCCATAAAAATCGTTTTATGTTCTGTGTACGTGCCATTGAGCGCTATAACTTTATTTAAAAATAACGCATCAACGCGTCAAGTCAAACTTTGTTTCATGCAGGCGTGGTACACGACCTTCCTAGGTAAACAACCGCTACAGTGTTCAAATTAGCATGTGGGCTGCCATTTCGTAAAGAAATGAGCTCCACCGTGTACCCACGCGGGTGTGGCTGGGCACGAAGCGCGAGTACGTGCACGGTGCACCTATTCTCTTCTTGTATACGTACACCACCTACATGGGGTTGTGTGAGAGAGATACAAACCTAGAGAGATATAGTGTGTGGGTTCTTGAGAGTTTTTTTTGGGGGGGGGGGGTTCAATCAAAAAATGTAGCATATGCAATGTGTGTGAAATAGAGTCCTGGATATAACATATATATAGAGGGGGCGATCCACGAGAAGAGAGTGGAGGTATCACCGGCTTGAGGTGTCCATAGAATCGAAAAGAGGGATGATGTGTGTGTGTGTGCGC
>NC_041383.1:121455637-121458776 GCF_002162155.2 Triticum dicoccoides | reverse complement strand
GAAGCGTGAGTACGTGCACGGTGCACCTATTCTCTTCTTGTATACATACACCACCTACGTGGGGTTGTGTGAGAGAGATACAAACCTAGAGAGATATAGTGTGTGGGTTCTTCAGAGTTTTTTTTGGGGGGGGGGGTTCAATAAAAAAATGTAACATATGCAATGTGTGTGAAATAGAGTCCTGGATATAACATATATATAGAGGGGGCGATCCACGAGAAGAGAGTGGAGGTATCACCGGCTTGAGGTGTCCATAGAATCGAAAAGAGGGATGATGTGTGTGTGTGTGCGCGCGCGATCGATAAAGAGTGCCATCGAATTTTTGTGTGCCCACGTCAAAGATATAGAGTGGCTGGCCTACTGGAACATGAGAGGGGTCATGTGCAGTTTGTATCTGTGGCATGGATACCTACCTGCAGTGCTCGACTATCGGTGTGTGGTGGGGGAAGAGGGAGGCCCAATTAACTATAGAGGTACAATGACTGGTATATGTGTGGAGGAGGAGAGAGGCCTACCTCATGTATTAAGGAGATCGATCTACCTCATGTATTAAGGGAGATCGATCGGCATCCATGCATATGTGCAGGAGAGGAATAAGGTTGGGAGAGAGATAGAGCTAGAGTGTTGGAGGGGGTGGTAGTGGAGTTGCTTCTAACAAATGGTGGGATCGGCTTGCTAGACAAACGGAGGGCACGCCCGCAATATCAATAAGAGAGGAGATGGCTGCTTGTTGCCTGTGCACGTGCGTGTGAGAGACGGGTCAGGAGGCATGCACGAATGATGAGGGGGGACGATGTGGCTGTGGTAAGCAGACATAACTACATAGGAAGATCAATCGCCCTTTATTAGAGAAAGGAGAGACATAACTTGTGAGGTACGTCGATCGATGGGGGGGTAGTTAAAGTCGATCCAGGTATATGTTGGGAGATCGATCAGTATACATGCATGTGTGTGTTAGAAGCAAACGAGGCACGAGGAGAAGGATAGAGATAGAGGGATGCATGTAGGAGGTGGTACGAGAGGCATACTATATCGAGCGGGGAGGAGTGTGCGAGTATGAGAACGATGAAAAGAGTGGTGGGAGTGAGGCATGGACGGTGACAAGAGAAGAGGGGAAGCTTGTGTTTGTGCTAGGCACACCTGGCTAGAGAGGCATATCGATCGATGTGTGCCGTAAAGAAGGAGCTGGGGGGCCTACACACACTGTGGGTGAATGACCTAAAGTAAAAAGACGAATTTGCGCGATGGAGCTAGAGAATGCTGAGGAGGGTGAGAGGGATGCGGGCATGTGCATGCACAAGAGAAAGTTAGCGCTAGCTACAAAGATAAGAGGGTTGTGTGGGTGTAAAAGACGAATAGAGATCATATATACTTCATTATAAAAAGCGAATTCGGATATTTGAAGAATTTAACATAGTGTTTTAAACCGACGCATGTGTGAATATATATAATGGTGATACACATGGTGTTTTTATGAACATGTTATACTACATTTAATATATTTTATCTCTACTCTTATAAAAAACGGACTTGTTGATGATGGTGTGCCTGCCATCCTGCATTATAGGCCATCCGATTTATATCTGGCGGATAGCAAGGAAACTATGATGGTTGAAGTTGGCAACAATCATGATTGTAGATTCTTATTGAAATAGAGAAACAGATTCAAATTTAGTCCGAATTGCAGTGGTAGTATAGACATTTGGAATGCAATAAAATGTTGCCATGAGTAGGTTACATGCATTATATAGCAAGCGAAAAAATTTAATCGGACATAACATGGATTCATACTCCCTCCTTCCATCTATATAGGGCGTAATGAGATTTTTAAGACCGCCTTTGACTATTGACAAGATTAATAGTACATGACATGCACAATGTGAAAATTATATCATTTAAAGAACCTTTCACAGACGAAGTTAACGGTGTGCTTTGTGTAAGTTGCATGTCATATATCATTCCTCTAATATTTGGTCAAAGTTAGCATCAAAAAACGCATTAGGCCCTATATAGATGGAAGGAGGGAGTAGCTTTGAATAGCATTTGTATAGTAAAACTGGGCAAGACTCTCTCTTTGTGTGGTGTGAATAGTTTTATTTTTTCGTTTTCTTTTTGGTTGAGGGAAGTGCGAATTGATTTGGTACATACAAGTAAAATATTACTACACGTTAGGCTTGTCCCTAAAATTCAACCCACGTCTTGTTATATCCTGAAAATTCAGATATCGTGCTCCCAAAACTGGCGCCTTCACAACCCGCGCCTTGCTATCCCGAAATTACAACGCGCGCGAAAACTCCCTCTAGCTGCCAAATCCTGACACGCGAAATCCCCCTTCTAACCCTGAGCCGAAAGGGCCGCTAGTTCAAATCGGTGGGGGGTACTTTTGCAACACACCCTACATTTTGGACAAGTGCATCCCTAAGTCATGCTTCACCCCCTCCCATCGCCCCCTTTTCGCCATTCGAAATCCCAGGCCACCATAACCTCTCCGCTCCAGCCGCGAAACCCCACCCTCCTCCGTCCGCCATGTCACCGCTGCCCAGCCGGAGCCTCTTCCTCGACGACGTCGTCCACCGCAACAGCTCGACGTCCCTCGTCCACCTCCCTGGATGAGCATCCGTCGTCCATCTCGCCGTCCAGCCGGTGCAGCCACCCCGTCCTCCGCCTCCAAGGAGCTGCTCCAACGATCGCCTCGTCTATCACGGCTGCTCCATCCCCACAGTGCCGCCTTAACCCGCTCCACCGGAACCGCAGCATCCTCACCGACTCCTTGGACGAAGCCGAGGCCTACTCGGCGCCACCAAAGAGGTTGTACACTCATCGCACCTTCTCCTCCCGGCGCCAACGGTGCTCCATCCTGCACCCCCATGGAGCGGCTACCTTGAAGCCGGCGTCGTGGGTGACATCTCCACGGCGGCTCTCCCCCAGTGCGAGGCCCCTTCAGCGGCGGCGTCCATACCAGCCGGATCTACTGCTGCTGCCCCGGCTCTCGCTCGCTCGCTCGCACTGCTGCTGCTGCTCCGGCTCTCGCTTGATCGCTCGCTCGCCCAGCTGTTGCTGCTTCTCTCCCCCTCGCTCGTGCTGCTGCTCTGCTTCGATTAAGCCACACTTCAGTCGACTGAATCGACTTTTGGGTCAG
>NC_041383.1:121445820-121455131 GCF_002162155.2 Triticum dicoccoides | reverse complement strand
CACCCGCAGTGTGGACGAGGGCTCACCGGATAGGTACCCCACTATCTATCTTAGGGTTCAGGGTGGGGGCGGGGGGGCCTAGAGGGCTGGCTGGGGCGGCGATGGCGAGCTGTTTCGGGGCGGCGAGGCGGCGCTGGGGCCGGCGGTTCGGCCGGTGGTGGTTGGCGGCTCAGGGGGGGTGTAGGTTGAAGATGAACTGCAGGGCCTCCCTAAATTACATGTCAAGTGCCTCTCTGCTACCATTGCGTTCAGTTTCTACAGTAGCATTCAGATTCCATAGTAAATTTCAATTTCGACAGTTGAGTTCAGAGTCAACAGTTTTTACCTCATCTGTTGTAGTCAGGTGGTTTTTGGTGATTTTAATTTTACATCCATTTTACATCATCTATTGGAGATGCTATTAGAATCCCACTTGAGATTGACGATGTCTTTCTTGTGCTACTTCAGCCTTGACGTCTTACGGCTCACCGGAGCTGCTCCAACGACAGAACAATCCATCACAACAGAGCAGTGCCTTGGACGCCATCTACAGATTCCTCAGATCTTCCTCCGCACCTCCAACAGCCACCTCTGCCTCAACTACTTCAGCGACCAACCCAATGATGCTGAGGTCCACATGGCTACGGCAAAGAGGTTGTACACTTGTTGCATCACTTATTACTATACATTTACTTCGATCCATTAGGGCTATTTTGGTTCAACGGAAAAACATAGAAATAGGGAATTTTCCAATGGCACTCTACTATTCAATTATTCATGCATTTTGTTGAAAGGAATGAAGCAAAACATCCACCTGGACCTACTTTTCAAAATCCTATGCATGAAAACAAGACCAAGTGCATTAGTGATAGAATAACATTCTAACTGTACACGCTTTCATATGGTTTCTCTTTATTTTGGCCATGTTTATTTGCATTCCTCTGCTCTTCCAATTCCTGTAAACAAAACACCCAAGTCGACAGAAATCATGTGTTTACAAATGCTCTGTTTACCATGTGCATTTTCCTATCCTATTCCGGTGTTTTTCCTATCCCTGCGTTTTAAGAATCATGCAAGCCAAATGAGCCCTTACAGAATTACTTCAGTTATAGGTACGTGTCGAAGGGAACTTTGTGTGGTTTGTACTGCTCCTGCCGCGACGTCGTCCACCTCACCTGAGCTGCTCCATCGACAAAAGCATCCACCAAACCAGACATCCCGACTCCTGACCGTCCTTCGCCGCCTCAGATCTCCTTCCCTGCCGCCGGCACCCACCCCAACGGCATCACCATCATCAACTCAGCAGATGAACCTGAGGAGTACACGGGTCCATAAGAGAGGTCGCACTCTTTTGTTTCTGCTTATGCTATGCATTGCTTAAACTTACCTGCTACTTTATTGTCCTGTTCAGCTCTTGGACTCCCAACTCAGGTCCAAATTAATGTTCAAACTTGAGTTCTACATTAGTTGTGGGGCACATATCAAGGCAGTAATGAATAGTATGTCTGTCTAATATCTGGTTCACCTAGGGTATGCCTATGTTGTTCATCTTGGGTGGGAAACAAATAGTAAAGCAATCATCATCTGTCTTTTTATTAATTTAAAGCAACCATTAGCCTGCTATCATTATTTGTGGATCCATCCACTGGTTGTTACCATCACTCTAAATTTCTGCATGCTCTCCTTACATAATCTCACCATATTTTTTCGTATGCATGTCAGATATTGTACACAGTCATGTTGAACATGTAGAGAAAAATAGAAGAGTTTCGCGCGGCAATACAATGTCATGCAGACATCACTCCATGGTGGGTTCAATGGCAAACCCTCCCCACCCCTCTCCAGATTGTAATCCAGAGGAAGATATCTGTTCTGAGGCGGATTCAGACGCCGCTGACCACTCCTATTTACCCCCAAGGTGTTTGCTCTACCTTGGCATGATGATGTTAGTCATATCATGCATATGTTGCCTTGCAGTGCCTACTTTTGACATCATATATGTCATCTTCTTAGTTTAGACATGTTCTATAATGCCACCTGTTTAGTTTCTATATCATATATGGGAATTATGCAGTCTCATGTCTTTTAGCCAGCCATAATATATGTGAAATATGCAATGCCATCTTGTTTAACCAGGAATCATATGTTTGAATGATATCTTGCCCATCCTTTTCTTCATTACATTTCCATTTGTCGACAATGTTTGTACATTAAACTACTCTTCCTGTGAATCAGCCATTTGGGTGGGAGATGGAAAAAAATCTGGAGTGAAAACAAGGCCTTCAGAGCGGACAGTGCTACCTATCGAAGCAGATCTCTTGTTGGGTCCCGATAGCTCCTCAGAGATGGATTCAGAGACAGATGACCAGTCCTATTCCCCTACTGAGGTGTATGCTCTAACTTGGCATGGTTATACTGCTCATATCATGCATACGGTGTCTTGCATTGCATAGTTTAGACATCATATACACAATATTCAACACCATGTTCTTAGTTCAGACATCATATCGAATGCCCTCTGTTTAGCATATAAATCACATATGTGAATTAAATGATGCGATCCTGATTACTTAGATAACATGTAGGTGAATTATGTCATGCGATCATGTTTAGTTATTCATCATATCTTTGAATTATGTTATGCTATGCTATCCAGTTTAGATAGACATCATATATGTGAAATTATGTCATGCTATCCGTTTTAGTTAAACAATATACATGTCAACTATTTCATGCCCTCTTTTTTCCACACTATCTATTGCATTTGTCTCTCATACAATGTCTGTACATTCAACTATGTTTCCTGTTTATCAGCCATTTGAATTGGAGCGGGTGATGCCAGTATCTAGCGGAATAAAAACACGGTCTTCAAATAAAATAGTGCTACCTCTTGGTGGAGATAGCACCCCGGTTGTACATGCACAAGAACCAGCCCTACCACACATAACCCAAACTCTCGCAGATTGTACCCCTACTGCGATGGACAGAGAACCATCTTCACCCAATCTAACCCCAGCCCAGCCGATAGTAACCCAGATCCTGTTGACACAGCACCATCTCCACCACAGAGCTCCCAAACAAGAGCAGTTAGTAAGGCAGCTCCAGTGCCCAAAGGGCCAATACTATCACGGTGAACCCCAACTCCACCAGTTAGTACGCCTATTCCTGTGGAGGAAGCACAACCATCCAGTCGTGGTTTAGCATCTATTGCATTTGATGTTGTTAAATCATATGTGCGTATCTTCCCATCTTGAAAATATTATACTGAAGATGAAGGAAAATGCCAGTTGCAGGTGTTTGTCTAGGAGTTATGTGTAAGTAATGTTATTCATGGCAATTACTTTGCTTCGTCCCATGCATCCTACCTCCATGATTGTTATAATACAACAAATTTTCCCATTTTTCTCTATAGAGAAGGACCGATTTGGAAACTCAGGATGAGGTAACCTGTGCTAATACCTCTGCTATCTTCAAGAATGCTTGGTGGCAGTATCGGAATTACCTGAAGAAAACATACTTCACCGACAAAGAAACTCATCAAATTCCCTTATGTTCTCCTGAGACACATTTACTGGGCGATGACTAGGAACGCCTTGTTCTGTACTGGTCCTGAACCAAGAATGTGGTAAGGTCTATGAGCTCATTTTCTATTTTTAAGTATTATATTCTTGCGTCTTACTGTACTCTGTTCATGTAGAACAAGTGCCTAAACCTGAAGAACAACTGTTCTAGTTTAAGATTCCATTGCTATCATAGTTCAAAAAAGCGCTAGGCGTTAATTGTGCGTTTAGCCACCGCCTTGCACTTTACTGACCAAAGCGCATGCTTATGCGCAGTTATGCACAGATTAAGCGTAGTTATGCGCAATGCGTTTTGCCAACGCCTAGAGCCTAGGTGCGCTTAAGCGCTCGCTTAGGCGCGCCTTTTTTAACTATGATTGCTTTGCTCTTGTATCACTGTATTTACTGATACAAACTTATTTTTAAATTGAAGGATCTAATCGAAACTCCAATGGCACAACAGGTATGTGCACGCATGTTTCTTTAACAAGTTTGCTCTTATCAATAGCTCTTTTGATTTCAATTTCAATTGTGTACACAGTTGACTTTCATATCATACACATTACTAGCATCACAACAGAGCCAATAGAGTTGTTGTACATGTAGACCCGTGGTACCCATCTGAAATCTTGTTGTGCCGTGTAGTTTCCCACGCTTTGTATTCTTTCACTGCTACTTTCTCTTGAACTGATATGATTTGAACCGTGTCTCTATTTTGATTTGGCAAGACAATGCAGTGACCATAGGACATAGATATATGTGTGTTTGATGCTTTTATTATGTACTAGTACTTGGCAATAGAAGACTTGGTAGTTTAATCCTGTCCACCTTACTAATGAATTGGTTCACCAAAATGAGTTTCATATACTAGTACATGCTAAACTTGTTATGTGTCTACTTGTTTCTTCTTTTAGAATGCTGGAAGAATATTGGGGAAGAGTGCCTTATTAAGCAATGGTAAAGGAAGTAATGCAGATAAGGTTCAGGATAGTGGCACATCCTTATTGGTCTCCAACAAAGCTGATAAAACAGCTAAGGAAGACTATCTTGAAGACAGCGAGACAACCCCAAAGTCCTGTCTTGGTTTAGTGTTCGAGTTACTCGCCACTACCGCTTGCACAAGCTATTCAAACTCACTATCTGAATCAGTTGGGTTTCTTGAGTCTCAACTACAAGCTGAAAGACATCGATCAGCTGTGCTGCGACAAGAAGCGGAAGGACTGCGGAAGTCCCTGGAGCATTCAGATGCATACTTTCTGGTGCAACAACAAGCGTTGGAGGATTTTAGCGCCAAACGGGACAAAGCTAATCAACTTGCTAAGCTTATTGCCAGCATGGTGGATACCCAGGATAACGTTTCTTGAGCTCTTCTGAAGTTGTTTCAGTTATGCTCTTGTTTTGCTGCCGCATTTATTTGCACTGGTGGCTAATTCTGACGGCCAGTGTATGTAATGTGCTGCTTTGTTCCCTATATTTGCACTGGTGGCGAACTTTGATGCCTAGTGGATGTAATATGTGTAATAGCGGTAATAGGCTAGCCTTAATTGCTTGCTTATTTATTTCCTTATTGTCTTGTTTAGTTGTTTGCTTGTAGTCACTGCAGTTCTTTTTCTGTGTTTTTCTAGTGGCCACAATAGCCTATTTTTGGTAACTAGGCTAAAATAATCATGGCAACACACGGACTGTTGTAACCATGGGCCTCCTGCAGGCCGTATGATCCATGGGCCTTCGTTCGGCCGCAGGACCATTGGCCTTCTATACGGGCCGTAGGATCCATCGGCCTTCTATACGGGCCTTACGGATCAATGGGCCTTCTATGGGCCGTAGGGTCCATGGGCCTTCTACGGGGCATACGATCCATGGGCCTTCTACGGGCCGTACTATCCATGGGCCTCATACGGGCCGTAGGATCCATGGGCCTTCTATGGGGCGTATCATCATTTCACCAATCATGGTCCATACTATTCGTGGACCATAACAGGCCGTTAATAGGACGTATTTGATAACTCTATGAAAATAGCCCAACGGGTTTTTTGACATGAAAACGGCCCAACGTATTAACGGTCTGCAAACGGGCCGACTGTAACGACGGGATGAATTTGGCCCACAAGCAGAAAATGACAGTAACGGGCCATATGTAACCGAATGCTGCAAGTGAGCCCAAGAATCAATTGGCCCTGAGAAGGCCGAAAGATAACTTGGGCTGGAAATGGCCCAATGGAATAACGGGCCGTTAATGGGTATAAACTGATACACTGTTCATTACGGGCCATTTTCACCACAGGCCGTTAATGGGCCAAGAGTTACAAAGGTCCTCATATGGGCCAAAAGAAGTCATGGGCCACACATGGGCCGGAAGTTAAAACGGGCTGAATCATATTGGACGGCCCAGATGACGCTACTGGGCCTAATTCGGATAGGGCGTAATGGGCGCTGGGTTAACGGGCTGTAAATGGGCTATATGCGAACAGGCCGTTAATAGGCTTTCCATGGGCCGGCCCGCCACCTTTTGACCAAGTCAAACGGGCCAGCCTTTTCACAGGAATGGGCCTCTGTTGGCCCGTGCCACGTGTCGCCGTATCATAGGCGCCTTCGGTCCAATGAGCGGATGACATCTGTCCCAACGGTGAGCCGCGTGGAAAATCCCCATTGGTCGGGGATGTTAACGGGTTATCGGATCCAAAACCCGACCCGATAGCTTAACGGCGTTCCGGTACGGTGGATGCCACGTGTCGGTCACCCTTGACGAAAGCACTTATGTGACGCACGATTTATCGTCATGGAAGTGGACACTTCCGTGATGATAATTTTGGTAATGTCATGGAACACTTCTACGACATCACAGGTATGACTATCTTGATTCTGTCATAAATTTGTCATGGATGTACATGCATGACAAAAAACGTGACCTACTGTGACAAACACTTATCATCACGGAAGTGTATTTTTTTGTAGTGATAATATGTTTCCAGCCTTAATGGATGCACTCAGTTGTGTCATTCAATAATTAAGGTTGTTTTTCTAACATGTTGCCAGCCTTAGTGTGTGTTATGCTCCTGATGTTTGAATACTGGGTTGCCATACTGTGCTACTGATGTTTATGCGAATACCAATTTTGCTCCTGGTGTATATGGCATAAACTCAGCTTATATGTTGTCAATCTTTGCTTCTACAATATGTTTACCGCCTCATACAAATTGAAGTCCTGATGTGTATGCAAATACCAATTATGCTCCTGGTGTATATGGCATAAACTTGGTTGATATGTTGTGATTCTTTGCTTCTGCAATCTAATTCAAGGCTTATACATATTGAAGTCCTTATGTTTATGCAAATACCAATTATGCTCCTGGTGTATATGGCATAAACTCGGATTATAAGTTGTGATTCTTTGCTTCTGCAATCAGTTTGAAGGATTATACATATTGAAGATGCAATAAATTACTTTGTGAACTCTAACTACCTCTTTCTTGTGTTGTTGTTGTGATCTGCAAATTGGGATTTGTTGTCAGTTGCTGCTTCTGATGAACCCGACACCGAGGTCAATCACCACCTGCAAACTCATAAAGTGAGTATTTGTATGTACATGCAAATTAAAATATGCTACTGCTATTTGTATGTAAACTTGGTGTCAGTTATGTATAGATGGAGCATTGTGATGAAGTTGTGAGCTGCATAATTGAAAACTATTGTCACCGAGATGACTCACCACCTGCAAAACTGCAAAGGTGAGTGCTATTTTTGAGATGATCCAAAAACCTGCAAATACAGTTCCTGCTCTTTTTGAGATGTAAACTGGGTGTCAGTTATGTGCAGATATGGACTACAATCATAGGCAATGAATTCTGAAGATGTGGAAGTCAACCTGCAAAGGTGAGTGCTATTTTTGAGATGATCCAAAAACCTGCAAATACAGTTCCTGCTATTTTTGAAATGTAAACAGGGTGTTAGTTATGTGCAGATATGGACTACAATCATAGGCAAAGAATTCTGAAGATGTGGAAGTCAAACTGGGTGACATTAGGATGAATGGCCATATGATTTGTAAACGGGTTCCAATCACCCGTATCCAGATCTCCAAATATTCAAAAAAATTGTAAGATTTGAAAGGGTTACCACTCATTTGTAAGGGTTAATAGAGGCATACCTAGATGTTAGTGGTCGACGGCGGCCAACCTGGAAGGGTCACGCCGATCCTGATGATTAGCGGCGGATCATACGGGATCGATCTTAGATTCGATGATCAGCGGCGGAACAAACGGCTTGTAGCCAAACCAGTTCAGGGCCCTAAACGGGATCGTCGTGTGTTTGCACTCCGATGGCGGCGGGGAAGGGGTTGAGCGGTGATGGTGGCGGCGAAGGGTTGAGCGGAAGTGACGGGAGGTACGTGTACGTAGCGAGGATAGGGACGAATGACGGCGGCAGACAAGTGCATCGAGGGCACGACGATACGGGTGCGAGGGTTTCTGTTGGGACGAATTGGTTAATTTTCGTAGGTTAACCATCGTAGATTTTTTTAGGGTGATTTTTAGGACGTTTTCCATAAAGTTGCGTGTTAGCATGCCGTTTTTTTGGTCGGTCTAGACTGAGGAAGTGGGGAATCGGTGGGTAGCGGTAGGTGGCATCGAGGACGAAAATTGACCGGCGGAGACTACCAACTGCTGCATTAGGAGTAGAGATATGTACTCAGTACTCCCTCTGTAAAAAATATACAAGAGTGTATGTTTAGATCACTATGGAGGGACTATACCGCTAATTACATTTACATTTACAGCCCCCTTCAATCACAACTCCTGACTCCTACTAGACACCATCTTGAGATTGGAGCGTAAACGAGATAGCACATTCAGTGGTGAAATTGTCAATATGTAAGTTGATCCTGAGATTGAATAAACCTGATTTTCAATGTCTTTGTCCCCCAACGCTCACGAACAAAGTGAAAATCAATCTCAACATGTTTTTTGTGGACATGAAATATATGATTTGCTGAAAGGTATGTGGATCCGGTCGTGCACGTCTTCAAATTTCGGCCCGTGGGGTTTAAATGGGCCGTGTCACGAAGTTTCCCTTTCCGCTTTCCGTTAAATAGGGCGGATATGGTTGTAGTTGAGGCCAAATGAGTTGGCCTAAGATGGTGATGACGGATGACTCCTCTACACACATAATATCTACTTGTGCATGATTTGTATGGTGCGTAAGGTGTAACAAAATTATTAACCTAAGTTGGGCAAATAACCGACGTCAAGGTTACCTACTTTCCCAAGAATTAGCGTATTCTCATCATTCACCTTGAAAACTTCTCCTCGTGCCTGCAACGAGTTAGTTATAACATAATAGAAATATCGAATAGCGGGATTTTCAATGCAACTACCCCTTTGTTTGGAACCATGGTAATTCGTCTGGTAGAAGGATTGCCTCGTATCATAAACATAGTGGGTGTCATCATTGTTGTTGGTGAAGCCAAAGTAAGTACACCACTCTTCTAGAGTGATGCTGAAGTATTAGTCCATGAGGCAAAAAGTGATCCGTTCTTTCTTGTCAACAGTTGGCATTAAAACAACATTATGCGAGAGTACTAAGAAACTTAAGCGTCAATCGGTCATATGCCTCACATCTCTGATAAAAAATAATGCAACTCAATATTATCACATAATAGATTGAAATCATTACCGATGCCTAATTTGGCCAGCGTGGACTCAGAAGCCCACTTGGTGGTCTTCATCTTCTTTGCATGAAGCTTCTTGTATTTCCTCATGGCCTCACGGCCAGTGA
>NC_041383.1:121439649-121445388 GCF_002162155.2 Triticum dicoccoides | reverse complement strand
AAAACTTATTGCCTTTGTGCAGAAATCATGGATGAAAACCGGTGCATCACCGTGAACGACATGTCGTAAACATTTAAAAAATAATTTTTCAGTCCAATAGAATGATACAATAGTGATTCTATGACAACTTAAACATGATACTTCTCTAAAAACATCTATGAATCCAAGCTAAAATCAAAATTTGGATCAAAAGTATGCATATCCTAGACATGGCAATGCTAGGAACATAGATCATGAATTCACGAGAAATAAGTTGGGGGTCAAAGAAGAAACATACCTTAGATCAATCACGCGGAAGGGTTTGAACTGAAATCGAACGAGTAGGGAGATCGAACGAAGTTGTGGTAGGGTTTGAAGATGTTTGGAGGAAGAATAAGAAATAGATGAGTTGGGGGCGAGATACCTTTTTCCCTTCTGGCTCCTTATGGCCAGGATGCCATATGAGCATTCATATGAGTGAATATGGTCCTTACACTAGTGCATCCAAATTAATGATTGTCCTGTCATGATTGATCTTGTTATAGTTGATATGCCTGAAGATCCTATTGCTCCTATAATCCTTGGTAGGTCTTTTCTTAGGACCATAAAGGCTGCTAGATCATTGATGGCGCGCGTTGCTGTGCCCGTCTATTTTTCCAAGAGAATGGTAGTAATTTCCACAAGTATATGAAGGTAATAAAGGCATTTCGTCTTTCTATTCTATTTCAAAAAGAACAATATAGACAATAATTTTATTTGACGAACATTGCACATATTTAGGAGACATATATGATCAACATGGCACGGATTTCTCATTCTGATATTCGATGCATCATAATGGGCAGTGTGCTAGCCAAGCCAGCATCAGGTGTAACATACTAAATCTTCAAAAACAACAAAATCGCTTAATAAATACATTATAGTTATTTAGTGTTTGCAGTAATAAAACATAAACACAGAAGTATAAACCAATTTGACTACTAATTAGCATAGGTCCTACTAAAACTTCCCCGAGTCACAACACTACACATTTAAGAAGCTCCGCGTGCAATTCTTCAACCACTACATGTTCCATTGCAGGCATCATCACCACATTAATCGTGCATTAACGCCAACTCGGTCAGAAACAACGTGAGTACCTCATCTCTATTGTATGCATGAAGGTGGCTTCCAAACAAGTTGACACCTACCAAGTTGTTGAAGGTTAAGTCTTATTTCTGTGTTACAAGCATTCTAATTAGAGTCTACAAGAGTGATGTTTTGGCTGGAAACACTATTTACTTAATGAAATGTTGTAGATCAAAGGCCATGCTAAGAAAAATAGGCGTAACAGAAGTGAAATCCTCCAATGGAAATGGGAAATATAGCGCAAAAATTAAAGCAAATTCCAACTTGATACTGACCTCAAAGCCCTTGCAGAATTCTACAATTAGGCAGATGTCTTTGCCATAGATCGCTTATGATTCCTAAAGAATGCTAAACAATGTGTTCTTTATCTACAAAGTCCCAGTAATATGCCAAAACGAGAGTGAGAGTGACTCCACAGTAATTACCCCAACGCTCTTATATTTCTTTACGGAGGGAGTACATTACAATGCAAAAAGAGAGAGACATTTTCAATGTACAATACAAAGAGCAAATGTGTACACACGTGCAATGTGGACTTACACGATCAACAAACAAACTTTCAGTCTTGCTGGTCTTGAAAAGCGCCAGCTGAAACTCCTCCTGCACCATGCCAACGTACAAGATCACAATTCAAGTTATTCATTACCCATCATATACACAAACATGCACCCGATAGAACAACACAATATAGATTTTTTACTTAAGGAGATGGGTGTTTATCCACTAACCTTGTTAATAAGCCCGCCATATCACAGTATTATTGATTTCTTAAACAGCTCGTACAACACTTCGACCTCACACACGCTAACTGGACGAAAAGGCATACCACTAACTGACACTGTAAACACATTACACATCACAAGAAAAACATAGCACAATGAATTGCGACTTGGGCTAGCAACAGGGGCTGAGCTAGGGCTATGGCTCCCCCCCCACACACAATGCAAAAGTTTCTCAAGCTACCCCTAAATACTATGTGAGTTCATGAATTGATATCTAAATTATTATTTATGGCCCCCTCTGATGCTTTTCATGTTTCATTGGCCCACCTTTAATACAATTCCTAGCTCTGTCCCTTCTAGCAAGAGAAGTTTTCTTACACGTTAATAGCAAGAGGTTTGACAACATGGGCATAAATAGGGTCTCCCTGGCAAGGACTTCGGAATCCTCCAGGCCCTTGGGATTATTGAGGTCCATGTTGGAATGTAATAAATAAATTGCATCGTTTGGAATAAAATATATACTCATATAGCAAAGATATGGGTCAGTTACACAAGGAATATCTCTAATGCAATATTTCACACTTTAAAACCAAATGGTTCACGACCAGAAGTAATTAAAGAGGGATTGGAAAAAATCTGCACTTTGTCAATGTCACCTTATTTCTGGTTGATGCTTAAATTTAACATCAATGGCTGATAATAGGTACCACTTATCATGATTCATGAACCATGCATATTCTGTCAATTACTATTCCCTGTAGGCCAAAGGATTTTGCTTTTCTTTCAATGATTTTGATGAGTTGATAGCTATTAAAAGAATAGAAAACAAAGCCAAGAGTATGATGAACAAGGTGTTTATGGAGTTTTTGGATAAGTTCGTCGTAGTGTTCATTGATGATATATTGGTTTACTCTAAGAATGAGGAGGAACATAAGGAGCATTTGCGTTTGGTTCTCGAGAAGCTCAGGGAACATCAGTTATATGCCAAGTTCAGCAAGTGTGAGTTTTGGTTGAAGGAAGTTGGATTTCTTGGACATGTTATATCCGTAGAAGGAATAGCAGTAGACCCCACCAAGGTCGTTTCTGTGACCAAATGGGTAGCACGCACATCAGTTGGAGAGATCATGAGTTTTCTTGTACTCGCAGGATATTACCGGAGGTTCATTGAGAATTTCTCCAAGATTGCAAAGCCCATGACAGAGTTGTTGAAGAAGGACACCAATTTCAAATGGACTGAGGAGTGTGAGGCTAGTTTTCAGGAGTTGAAGAAGCGTTTGGTTACAGCCCCAGTGCTGATTCTTCCAGACCAACATAAGGATTATCAAGTGTATTGCGACGCTTCACGTCAAGGACTTGGAGCAATGCTTATGCACGAGGGAAGAGTTTTTTCATATGCCTCACGACAGCTTAAACCACATGAGCTAAAGTATGCTACTCACGACTTGGAGTTAGGAGCAGTAGTGCATGCATTGAAGATGTGGAGACACTTTCTCATCGAAAACCACTGCGAGGTATACACAGATCACAAGAGTTTGAAACATATCTTCACGCAGAAGGAGTTGAATATCAGGCAGAGGAGATGTTTGGAGCTTATTAAGGATTATGATATGAAGTTGCATTATCATCCCAGAAAGGCTAACGTAGTAGCCGATGCATTGAGCCGCAAGAGTTATGTCAATATGCTCATAACCGGAGATTTACCCAAGGAGTTAGCAGAGGATCTTCGCGAGCTATGTTTGGAACTAGTTCCAAGAGGTTATGTAGCAGCATTGGAAATTCATTCCACTTTGATGGATAAGATCAGAGAAGCTCAGAAGACTGACAAGGAGATTGCCGAGATAAAGGAAAGGATGAGCAAAGGAAAGGCCAAAGGATTTCGTGAGGATGAGCACGATACTTTATGGTTTGAGGATCGCGTATACGTGCCTAATGACCCTGAGATCAGGAAGTTGATTCTGCAGGAGGCCCATGATTCACCATATTCGATTCACCCAGGAAACACTAAGATATATCTGGATTTGAAGGAAAGTTTCTGGTAGACCGGAATGAAAAAGGATATTGCGGAGTATGTAGCAGTATGTGATGTATGTCAGAGAGTAAAGGCAGAGCATCAGAAGCTAGCAGGATTGCTACAGCCATTGCTGATACCCGAATGGAAGTGGGATAAGCTTGGCATGGATTTTATCACGGGATTGCCCAGGACCCGTTCAGGCTATGACTCGATATGGGTTGTAGTCGATCGCTTGACGAAAGTAGCTCATTTCATCCCAGTGAAGACCACCTATACAAGTGCGAAGTTGGCAAAGATATATATATGACAAGGATCGTATGTCTGCATGGAGTTCCGAGGACCATTGTATCAAATAGAGAACCTATTTTACCTCAAAGTTCTGGAGTCAGTTGCATGAAACTTTGGGTACTAGGCTAGAGTTCAGTAAGTGCGTTCATCCGCAGAGAGATGGACAGACTGAGAGAGTAAATCAGATTCTGGAGGACATGTTGAGAGCTTGTGTGATAGATTATGGATCTAGTTGGGACGACAATTTGTCGTATGCAGAATTCCCTTACAACAACAGTTATCAAGCCAGTCTGAAGATGGCCCCATTCAAAGCCTTGTACGAAAGGAGGTGCAGGACACCGTTATTGTGGGACGAAGTTGGAGACCGTCAATTTTTTGGACCAGATTTGATTAAGGAGTCGGAAAATAGGGTTAAACTTATTCACGGCAGATTGAAGGTAGCCCAGTCCAGGCAGAAGAGTTATGCGGATTCTAAACGCAAGGAGACAGTTTATGAAGTTGGAGACAGAGTGTATCTTTGTGTATCCCCACTTCCAGGAGTTAAGCGTTTTGGAGTTAAGGGAAAGTTAGCACCATGTTTCGTGGGACCACACAAAGTTTTGGAACGTATGGGAGAAGTTGCTTACAAGCTGGAATTGCCAGAAGGATTGTCAGGAGTTCACGATGTGTTTCACGTTTCCCAGTTGAAGAAGTGCCATGCGGAGATGGCCAATATTCCTCTAAGAGATACAATGCCACTAGAAGCGATTCAGTTGGATAGTGATTTGACCTACGAGGAGAAACCAATGAAGATTCTCGAGTTTCCAGCCGAGTCACATGCAGCAGAGTTATCAAGTTTTGCAAAGTTCAGTGGAGCCACCGTATCGAGGAGGAAGCCACCTGGAAACGAGAGGAAGACCTACAGAAGGACCACCCGCACCTATTTTCTAGCCAACCTGAATCTCGAGGGCGAGATTCATCTTAAGGGGGGTAGGTTTGTAACATCCCAAATTTTCAATTTGGAATGTTATACATAGATCATCATATGCATATCATATTTTATTGCATTTTGCCTTGATCCTAGAACTTCTAAGCAACTCAAGGACCCACGGAGAGACTTGGGGATTTTGTTATTTTCATATTTGAGTTTTCTCAAATTTTGAAAAGAGGATCATTTGGTTTTAATCATTTTTCTCTCCGAATATTTCCTATGTTAAAATAAAAGAGAGGAGATAAAATGACTTCTCCAAAATTAAAGAAATATTGGAGGAAAAATATTAAAATCAAATAAGTATTTTATTTGGACTTCTATTGCTATTCTATTTGAATTAGGAAAAAATGCGTTTTTTCAAAATTGCATTAGAGGCCCAAATAAATGTTTACTTTGTCCGCTATATTTTTAGAGGACCGTGAAAATTTATTTCAGGATTTTTGGAGTCTGTTTAGTATTTCTTTTATTTGTTTTTCCGTGTCAGGTTTTTCTTTTAAAAAAGTCAACCGACCTACGGGCCGTGTCCGACCCAGACACTTAGCCCGACCGGCCCTTATAAGCCGAGGGCCCGAACCCGCCAGCCCAACCGCCCGCCGCACCCGAACCCTAGCCCCGCCGCCGCGCCGCCGCCCCGCACCGCC
>NC_041383.1:121435631-121439091 GCF_002162155.2 Triticum dicoccoides | reverse complement strand
CGGAGCCACCGCCCGACCCCGCCGCCACCCGATCGCCCCGCCACCGCCTACCCCACCCGCCGCCGGAGCCGCCGCCACCGAGGTAGCCGCCGCCGTCGTACGTTTTTTTTTTCTGGAAAACCGATCATTTTTTTCAAACCCTAGATCTGGTTTTTTTAGATCGGTTCGGTTTTTTCGGTTTAGTTAATTAGCGGATGTTCGTCCGTACGTTCGCTTTAACGAACGTTTTTGTCAGTTAAGCGCAGATAGCGAACATTCATTTGTTAGCCTGTTCGTCTCGTTTTATTTTCCAGGGTTTTTCCGCTATTATTTTCGATCGTGATTTCGGCCCTAATCTTCGTTCTAGTATAACTTTTCGCTCGTTTGTCTGAATTAGATGAAACAAGCGCCTAGATCTTCGTTTCGAAGCCCTCTTTCTGTTTAACGAACTTTAACAAGATTTTGGTACTGTAAAAATTTGGCTTTAGTCTAGATTAGTAATCGGATCTTGTTTCTTTCGTAGTTTGAGTTTCGTTTCTCCGTTTGATTTGATTCTTTTTGCAAACCGGAGTTCTTAAGTTGAACTTTCTGGTTAGTTCTTCTTATTTGAGTTTTACTTGTGCTTTTAGTTGAGTATTTATGTATGTTATTGTTTGTTTGTGATAGAATTCCTGGAGTGCGAAGCGTGCTACTACGAGTCTCTAGGTTTTGCAGATCATCAGCAAGGCAAGTAACACTTTGACCATACCCCTTTATTACCCAGTTTTTATGCATTAGTTTCAACCCTCAAACATTTCATGGTTAGGATCTGAATAACATGTGGGTTTGGGAAGTAGATGATGAGGTAGAACCTATTGCCCTGTTTATTATCAAACCTTTGGGAGTTACTTCTACGTTATGCTTAGGATTGCTATGCTATGCTCATAGACGTGGATTGGGTGAGTGTATCCATGACAGATGTGAGTATTGTTAATTAATGTTTAACTTAAGGTGGATACTTAAATACACATCTGGCTGGATTGGTTGCGGGCACCTGGAGAATCCAGTGTTGTCCGTGTGATCATCCTACGATTCGCCACCCAGGCTTAGAGGGATCATAAGATTATTCATGCTAGAAATTTCCGTGTGCAGCCACAAGCTATTATGGGCTCTAGCATAGTTGAGTATGTTGGGTGACCTCTTTCAGTGGTAGACTAGCAGATGTAGGGGATGTAGGTGGTACTGTCTACCCAGAGTAAAGAGTTAATGCTTTTAAAAGACTGTGTCTCGGTCATCCGTTTCTCAAACATCATGTAGTGCGAGAAATCCAACGAGGAGATCGAGTCTTGTGGGGAAAAGTGCGCAAACTTCTATAGAGTGTACAAACTAATCATGGTTAGTTGTGTCCCCATAAACATCCAAAACGGGTAATATAATAGCATGGAACAATAAAAAATTATAGATACATTGGAGGCGTATCAAGCATCCCCAAGCTTAATTCCCGCTCGTCCTCGAGTAGGTAAATGATAAAAACAGAATTTTTTGTGTGGAATGTTGCCTAACATGTTCATCACATATTATTTTCTTTTGTATCATGGACATATGGACTTTTATATGGTTCAAAGCAATAGTCTAGTTTGGACATGAAGATTTCAGTACTCAAGCATATCAACAAGCAACCATGTCTTTAAAAATATCAACACTAAAGAAAGTGATACCTAGCCCATCATGCTCAATCATTGATCCATTCATGAAACACACTCGCATATTAACTACATCAAATGCTCAAGAACAATCATAGTGCCCCTTCATTAGTGCTTTATAAAAGAAGATGGAGACTCAAATAAAAAATGCATAAAGTAAATAGAAAGGCCTTCGCAGTGGGAAGTAGGGATTTGTAGTGGTGCCAGAGCTCAAAGCAAAAATTGAGAGAAAAAACACTTTGAGAGGTATACTTTTCCCGTCAACGAAAATGACCGAGTAGTTCTTAACACTTTCCATGCTAGATATATCATAGGCGGTTCCCAAACAGAAAATAAAGTGTATTCCTTTTCCACCATTCTTTCACATTCCACGGCTAGCCGTATCCACAGGTGTCGTCCATACCAACACTTTCCAAGGAATTTATTATTTGACAACATAAAGTAAATTTCTTTTCATTTCAGGATTGGGCATCCCTATTACTGCCATACTCTTGTGTAATGACAAGTGAATAAACACTCATCTTGAGAATAACACATCTAGCATGGAAAATATTGGCCACCCCCTGCCGCTTCATGAGCGGTACGGGCCCATAAAAAGGAAATTTATTTTGAAAAATAGAGGTGGCTCATACAAATTTGCTTAGAACGGCACATAAATACTGCATATAGGTAGGTATGGTGGACTCATATGTCAAAATTGGTTTTAAGGATTTTGGATGCACAAGTAGTATTCCTACTTAGTACAAATGGAGGCTAGCAAAAAGATTGAGAAGCAACTAACCAAAAAACAAAAAATCACGTAAGCACGCATTAAGCATAACTAACACCAAAAAATGCACCAAGTAGGATGTAATTTCATTGCATAACTATTGACTTTTGTGCTTGCATAGGGAATCACAAACCTTAACACCAATACTCTTACTAAAGCATAATTACACACCAACATGACTCACATATTACTATCATCATATCTCAAAACTATTACAAAGAATCAAGTTTATTTTGTCCAATGATCTTCATGAAACTTTTCATTATATCCCTCTTGAATATCTATCACTTTGGAATTAATTTCATATGTTGCTTTTGATTATCTCACACAAATTTAAGTGAAGAACATGAGCATAAAAGTTTTCGTCTCTCAAAATAATATAAGTGAAGCATGAGAGAATTTCATCAAAAAAAATTACAAACTCTCAAATAAATCTAAGTGAAGCATGAGAGAATTTCTTAAACAATATTAAAGCACCCTGTGCTAAAAAGATATAAGAGAAGCACTAGAGCAATTCCACAGCTCAAAAAATTTAAGTGAAGCATAAAGAGCATTTCTAACAAATCATAGCATAATTTTGGCTCTCTCGAATAGGTGTGTCCAGCAAGGATACTTGTGACAAACTAAAAAGCAAAACAAGCAAAGTCCCATATCATACAAGACGTTCCAAGCAAAAATCATGATATTTGATGAATAAAAGTATAGCTTCAAGTAAAATACCGATGGTCGTTAGAAGAAAGAGGGGATGACACTCGGAGCATCCCCAAGCTTAATTGCCTATTCCTCCTTGGATATTATCTTGGGGTGCCATGGGGCATCCCCAAGATTAGGCTCTTCTTACTCCTTATTCCTTCATCCATCGTGATCTCACCCAAAACTTGAAAACTTCAGTCACACATAACTCAACAAAACCCTCATGAGATTCGTTAGTATAAGAAAGCAAATCACTACTCTAAGTACTGTTGCAAACCCATTCATTTTTTATTTTTGCATTATATCTATTGTATTTCAACTTTACCATGGCTTATAC